>NC_043014.1:20492840-20505340 GCF_006345805.1 Octopus sinensis | reverse complement strand
AGAACATTTGCTCTAGCCCGTCTTTTATACGAACACAAAAAATGTACATGATTACACTTCGAATCAGTTAAGATCAGAACCCTTGAGAGCCACTATCTGGTGCTGCTTCAGGGCATATTCTTCTTATTATGATGATTTTTTATATTTTAGAAGGATTGACGGAACTCTTCACAAAGGTGAACAATCGAGACGAAGAGCACGATTCGATTGTAATAGATATTTTTATTATTGGTTGATCGATATTTTGACAGTAAGTGCAAAATAAGAAGTGATAAAATTATAGAAATTTAAATTTAAAGTATAAACGAGAGCAACCGGCGTCCACGCGTTCATGGAATGATATCCTCAGTTCTTAAGTTTCTATTTCATGACAGGCGAAAAGAAAAAGACAGAAAAAAAGAGGAAAGATAAAAAAAAAGGAAAACGAAGAATATTTAATCAAACAGTTTTATATAAATTTGATGATATTCTCAAGTCATTTTATTCATTCCTTCAGGGCGTGATATTAATAACCCGCAAAGATATTTCTCCTCATACATTCTGAGAAGTGAAACAGAAGAAGAATCAGAATATTTTCTGAGAATATGCACTTTCAAGTCTTTTTCAAAATTGCTGCCGTGTGAAACGAAATGTTCGGCAAGTTCTGTCGAACTACTGTTATTGTGCCTGACGTCGAATCTGTGCCCATTGAATATTTTGCTTAATTGTTCTGTTATACAACCAACATAAATCAAGTTGTGTTTCGTGCATTCTTCTTCTTCTTCTTCTTCTTCTTCTTCTTCTTCTTCTTCTTCTTCTTCTTCTTCTTCTTCTTCTTCTTCTTCTTCTTCTTCTTCTTCTTCTTCTTCTTCTTCTTCTTCTTCTTCCTCTTCTTCTTCTTCCGCTTCTTCTTTTTCTTCTTCTTCTTCTTCTTCTTCTTCTTCTTCTTCTTCTTCTTCTTTTTCTTTACTTTTAATAAGCATGTTTGCTACAGTTACATGCCGAGAGACACTCATCATTCTAGGGTGAGTGAAGGATAAGAAATGTTACAGTATGGTTGAAAGCTTGCAGAGGGGAAGTGGCACGGGTAGTAGCAAAATATCTTCATGTACTATAAAACAGACATTTAAATTGACAGTTTTTCTAAGGATGTAAGCAATACTTGTCAGCACAATCTTTTGGATTTCTCTGAGACATGGTTCTCCTGGGATGTTGTCTAGATGTTTGTGACATCTCTTTGTTTTATCATACCTAGGGTGTCTACAATAACAGGAGTAGTTCTCACTTTAAGATGCCACACCTTTTGTATTTCAATTTTAAAGTCCTTATAGTTACTTGTCAAATTCCTTTACAGATAAAATTTTTACCAGTAGGAGCACTTACATCTAATAGTCTACAAGTATTTTCTTGCATGTCTTTAATAATTATGTCTGATCGGTTAGCCTGGATCATTCTGTCGGTGTTGACTGGAAAATTCCAGAGGATGTGACATTTTATCTTCAACGACTTTCTGAGGATGATGTTCATACCAGTAAGAAGGAGTGCTGATTTTGTAGTGTTTAAATATTTTCCAATGTAAATACTGTCCTATCCTATCTTGGCGATTTTTGTATTCGTTTGGTGTCTGTACAGGACATACCGAAACTAAATGGTCTACTGTTTCGTCAAATATGTCGCAGAATCTGCATTTAGGGTCAGAACTGCTTTGAAAGAACGTTAGCCTGGTAGTTTCTCTTAAACAAGCTTTGATCTTGTGCCGCAGTCTCTTCTTGCAGGACTGAAATTCTCAGCCACTGATAGGTTGTTGCTTGGTCTACTGCTGCACCGCTTCTCAATTTGTTTCTGCCCGTTCTTTTTTGCAGTCTGCTTGATCCGTTTCTCTTCTTTGTGACATTGGTTTCAGGTTCTTCATCTAATTCAGGTTTAACGCCTAGTTCCTTTGCGAATTTAAAGCTTCTTTGACAATAGAATATGATTTTCTGCTGCTATCGCGTTTTCACACAAGCTGCAGCCTCTAGTCGTCTGTAATAGATAAATATCTGTTCATTGCTACTGAGGAGGTCTTATAGCACAGTTTTTCTTGCATCATTCCTGTTCCCCAGTTACTTCTAGGTAGGTATAGACGATCAACATCTATCTGCTTTGTGTTGGTGCATGTTCGTAGATATTAGTAGTTTTCTTGTCTTCTTGTTCAGGCGTTGGAGCTCTGTAAGAATGCAGTTAATGATGCTAAAACTATATTGGACTACTGGAAGTGCTGGAGTATTAATGGATTCGATGCGATTTTTGGAGTTGAGTTCAGTTTTTAGTATGAATCTTATTTTGCTATAGTGTTCCTTTCTTATTTTTTGTTCATAGTAGCGTGTTGTATACTATCTCATTCCTTATCCTCAGCTATTTATAACTTTCTTGTAGGTCAAGTTCCTTGATGGAAGCGTCGGTAACTAATATAATGGAAGCTGTTTGTATGGGCTTGACTCTAACAAAAGTTGCTTTAGCACACTTATTGAGGCGAAAAATCCATCTCGATGTCATTGCTAATCTTTTTTAACTGTTGTTAGCCGCCCTGCTAGCTCTTGGTCATTTCTAGCAAATAGCTTCAGATCGTCCATATAAAACTGATTATTATTATTATTATTATTATTATTATTATTATTATTATTATTATTATTATTATTATTATTATTAATATTACTATTATTATTATTATTATTATTATTATTATTGTTGTGTGAGAAACCAGCACATACAATCAAAGTGACACTGGAATACCAATATATGAAGCTCAAAATTCCCATCATGACTATCCAGGCACACCAGGCACGTGCCTCAAAACCATATGTGCGTGATATGGTGATCTCATATCAAAATAAACACCGATTGACCTTGCAGGTGGGTCCTAGTTAATATTTTCTTCAGGTCGAGTAGCCCATTCTGCTCAAAAGGTTCCTGAATAAGGCTTGTTTAAGATTGATGAACGAAACACCCCTGTTTCCAGGTGTGAATTATTCAAACCCCAAAGAATTTCTCTCAATACATGGCTATAATGTTTCCCAATACTTCTGCTTGTGATCAGAGATGCACATATCATCAGCCACTAAGGAACATGCTCAACTGGTTAAGGCCAGGCAACTGACAAGCAAATTTGTGGTATTGAGCAGAATATTTGCTGTAGCCCATCCTTTTATACCAACACAAAACAATGTATATGATAACACTTTACTATGAGAGCCATTGCCTGTTTCTGCATAATGATGATGATGATGATGATGATGATGATCATCATCATCATCATTGCTGTTGTTATTGTTGTCAGATCTCAAGATTGTGTTATGATTCTGCAGGTCCTCGATGCAGGTTGTTATTGACAAATCTGTCTCTTACGTTGCCGGTTGAACGTTTTACAGAATGCACCAATTACCACAGGATCAAGTTTGACCCTTGTATTCCACAATCCCTCTATTCCTCTTGTTAGATGCTGGTTTTTCCCAATCTTCTCCATTTTCTTTCATACCCCCTCCACTAACATAGACGATTACGAAAACAAGACCATACAGATTTTGTACCATGTATCATCTACAATCATATCTAGTATACTTATTTCAATAATATGTTTAG
This sequence comes from Octopus sinensis, assembly GCF_006345805.1. Classification (NCBI taxonomy): domain Eukaryota; kingdom Metazoa; phylum Mollusca; class Cephalopoda; order Octopoda; family Octopodidae; genus Octopus; species Octopus sinensis. Next base: position 20,501,743 of record NC_043014.1, on the reverse strand, counting down.
TCTCTGAGGAAAACTCCCATAAAATGTCGTCATTATCAATCACCATGGCAGCATCTCTGGCTCGTGTTCATACGACTTGTCCGTCACTTCATATCTACAAACAAGGCTAATTTACCAACGCATAGTTTTAGTGACAGAGACGAACTTTGTGAAATGTACAATTTGTCTGTTTGTTTTGCCTGAGCTTACTGAAACTCACTGGCTGATAGTTGGTTAATATATTCATCCACTTTTCCTACACATTCTCTGTTTGCTCTTTGATTGAGGTTTACGAATCGTTGTCTGTATCAGATTGTAATTAATATTATCGTTAACGCGTGGGACAAAATATAAGTTCACACGAGTTCAGATCTCGCAGAGGTCGTTTTATGCTTTGCGGCATTGCGTCAATATTTACGTTGATCGTCTGCACCTACATAGAAGTAATGATAAAAAAGGTATGATGAAAAATGGATGTCAAAAACATTTACATAAGATCCCTGAAGAACCACGTCTCAGAGAAATCCAAAAGATTGTGCTGACAAGTGCTGCTCATAGCGTTAGAAAAAAATTATGCATTTAAATGTTTGTTTGGTATTACATGAAGATATTTCGCTACTACCCCTGCCATTTCCTATCTTACTATTGCTAATTTCCCTATAAAATTTCTTTGCATTCGTCGTGAATACCTTTTGTCGATTAAATTTGATTCTTTTGTCATACCTTCTAAGCCATTGGGCATTCAGTTATATCCGTTGTTTCAATTGTTGCAGCGAGGTTTATGAAATCTTTGATTCACTTGATTTTTCTAGCTCGTTTCATCTTAACATTTACTCCTCTAGCAAGTTTATCAAGAACTGATACACCCACCCGCAAAGATTCGATCTCTTTTTGTATTGCTACTTTCTACTGAGGAGGTCTATTGACATGGTTGGTCCTTTTCCGCGTCGTCCTGATACATAGTTGAGCAGTTACAACTTTAGCAGTGGAAAAGATGAAGTTATTTAAGGTTATTAGGTCATTCCCCTTATTTCTTAAGATATGCCTGAGAGCAACATTATACATCATGATTATGTTGTTATTTGTTATTTTTTGTGCTGTTTGAGAGCTTTGGTAGCGGTTCTCTATTGATCATGTCGGTAAACACAGTCTTGCTGAGTTCTCTCATAATATCTTCTTTTCTTTCTATGATACTCTCTTTATTGTTCACCTCAAATTCTGTCATATATATTCTGGTGTTCTTGAGGTAGGTCTATTGTTACTTCTCCTCCCCCTCCTCCTCCTCCTCCTCCTCCTACTGCTACTACTGCTGCTGCTGATGCTACTACTGCTACTTTTATTATTATTATTATTATTATTATTATTATTATTATTATTGAGTGAGAGAGCAGTGCATATGCCATCAAAGTGACACTGGGGTAAAATATACGAAGCCCAGTATACCCATCATGACTACCTGTCTGATAGGCACATGCATCACAACCATATGTGCGCGACATGGTGATCTCATATCAAGATAAACAGCACATGACCTTGTAGGTGGGGCCCAGTTAGAATTTTCTTCTGGCTGAGTAACCCATCCTGCTCAAAAGTCACTGAATAAGGATTGTTTAAGGATATTGATTGAAACACCCATGTTTCCAGAGGTGAATTATTCAAACCCCAAAGAATCCTGTCTCAACACGCGGCTATGATGCTCTCCCACTACTTCTGCTCATGATCAGAGATGCACATATCGTCAGCCGCTAAGGGACATGCTCAACTGGTTAAGGTCAAATAACTGACAAGCAAATCTGTGGTACTGAGCAGAATATTTGCTGTAGCCCATCTTTTATACCAGGACAAAACAATGTACACAATAACACTTCCAATGAGTTAAGATCAGAAGCCACGAGAGCCACTGCCTGGTACTGCATCAGGGCAATTATCATCATCATCATCATTATTATTATTATTATTATTATTATCATTATTATTATTATTATTATTATTATTATTATTATTATTATTATTATAATTATTATTATTATAATTATTATTATCATTATTATTATTATTATTATTATTATTATTATTATTATTGTCATTTCACTTCTGAGAGCTCTCGATTTCACTTAGTTCGGCTAATTTATGTAAGAGCTGACAATAACTTATTTTCAAGAGTCTACATCCATGTACCAACTTCAATGCTCCTCGATGACCCCAGTAATTTCTCCAACAAATTTTTGAAACTTCTTTATTAATACTCCCAGTGCACTTACAATTATTGGGATGATAGTTATTACTTTTTTCATTGCCTATATTCGTGCAATATCTGTGATTCTTGTTTCCATCATCAGTTTAACAACTGCAACAATATCTAGATAGTAACATCCCACAAGATCTTAAACTTATTATTCTCGGTGACACCTTGTTTATGCTCGTTCCATTTCAATGTCATTTCAAGACCTTACTTCTCCCACAATCTCCAATAAATATACCTAGCTATATTGTCATGCCTCCTTTTATAGCCCTTTTGAACCAAATCGCTACACTGTTTAATTTTTGATGCTTCATACTCTTATCTATCTGAAATTTGATGAGATTAGTTCTCAGAGATGATTTCTGAGTGCTACTTAAACTGCCTCAGTGCATCCTTTCAGATGACCTTTCCTTAGGCACCTCCTGGTGTTCGTCCTGTCCTTCTCTTCCATTTCTCTGAGGTATTGCCTGTGCATTGCTTTCACTTTACAGCCATCCATTCTTAGTTCTTCAGATGACAATACTTTGCCATTTTTATGATAATCACACTACACTTAATCCAAATACTTTCTCCAGATCCGTACTAAATACTTGCACTAATGAAACATTTATTTCATACTTACCCTTATTGAACGTCTTTAAGTCATTCATATACAACAGGTGATTTAACATTGCAATATGTTACCCTGATTTCACTTACCATAATATCTGTGTAAGGGGTATCATACAAATCACAAACAGTAAAGGTTACAGACTATCTCTGAAATATGCCTCTTCTGATGTTAACCATCACCAAAGATTCTCCACTTGATGTTAACTGTATTCTAGTTCTTAGTCTTCCTTAATCTTCTGAACCCTGAACCATGTGGTTATGAATTAAACTTCTTATCATACACCCACACCTGCGTTTATTCATACATAAATTATATGTTTCCATCCTTGCACATACATATGTTGCGAGATCGATAATTCTTTGTGATGTGTTATCCTAGTCTATTTAAAACCATACATACACAACACAGGCGCGCATCTGCACGCACACACACGCACGCACGCACGCACGCACGCACGCACACACACACACACGCACACACAGACACACACACACGCGCACACAAATAATCTAGCCTTTTGATGAATCTTTTAAAAAGAAAAAAAACTAGAAAATAATTTAAATGTTTGGAGTGACTTATAAATATTGTTTCTTTCCTGAATATTGTAACTTAAGATATATATACAAACACACACACACACACATGTATGTCTATACATGTATATATATATATATATATATATATATATGAATGATAACACCACTTTAAAGTTGAGAGGATATTTTAGATTCAAAGCAATGTTTGAACATTATTACTCTATCAACGGACGCCATCTGGCGGTAGAACTCTCGAGCCTTTGGAGAAACAAACCAGAAAAAGACTTTGTGTACACAAATGTTTATCTACTTTATTTACAAAGACCATTATGTGATGGAAATCTTTGATTGTTATTATATAACTGTCAGATGTAGCTGTTGATCTAGCTGTTGATAAATCTACAGTTAATCTTCCTTCATCACTTTAAAAGGTTCCTGCTAGAGCAACGAGATGTACAGATTGGTGTTTGGATTGGTGGGTGGTGGTTAGACATGCAGGTAGATAAAGAGCTAGGTAGTAAAATAGATCTGTTGTCACACATATAGAGGGATAGGTAGAAAGGTGGGTAAATAACTGTGTCGGCACTCAAAGAAACAGACTGATAGATATAGCGATAAAGATGGATATATTTACAGATAGTCACAGACAAGGAGAAAAAGGCAAGCAAACAGGAAATAGTGAAGAAAACTACAAACACAACATTACACATGCATATACACCCATGTGTAAGTATGCATGTTTGGATATATTCACGTTTGCATTATATAGGAAAATAGACTGATGTGTCAAGGAGGCAAACAAATAGGCTTGCACATTGATACATAGACTAACTGATAGACAAATAGACAGATAGATGAACAGATAGACAGACAGACAGACAGACATATAGATAGATAGATAGATAGATAGATAGATAGATAGATAGATAGATAGATAGATAGATAGATAGATAGATAGATAGATAGATAGATACACATGCATAGCTAGCTATGTATTTGTAAGTTAATGCATACAAAAATAAGCAAAGGGGAATACATTAGTTTATCGTGAGGAAGAAAGTCTAACGTTTCGGAGACGAAACACTTTGCCTCAGAGAAAGAGAGAGGGGGGAAGGGAGTAAGAAAGGGATAGAGAGAAAGAGGAGAGAGAGATGAAATACTTTTTAATAGTACTGAATATTCTAATGTATTTTATCATCAGAAGACTTGTTGGCAACATGAAGGCATCCATATTATCCCTACTCTATTCTACAGTCAAACAATCAAAATTTCGCTTATTTTCATAAAGGTTCTGTCGGTGTGTACATATATATATTCAAGTGTATTGCTTTTTCAATCAACATGTAAACACGTACATATTCCGTCCCCTACGCATTTGCTCACGTGCAGTGTATACCTATATTAACATGTTCACATGTAATTAGATTGTCTTCGACTTTTCTGATGATATAAAATATTAAAGTTAATCCTATAGTTTCCGAATTCCTGTCAGTAATGGAATCTAAGTAAGGGCAGTAATGCACTTGTTTCAGCCAACTTTATTCTCCTCAGCTAAAATTCAGTGCACGTCTGACACCTCCACCAAATGATACGACATTAGGACCAGAGTAGTCTTAGGACCACTGTGGAAACCTTAATAATCAAACTCAAGTCTACCTCAAACGGCCTACCACCGTTCCTCCAATTTTTCCAAAAAGAAAGCACGCGTTGGATAATTCGTAGGTTCATTATATTTGAATAAAAGAAGTCTGAGTGATCACCAATGTTCATCATACGTCTATTGCGTTAGGGTTAGGGTTGCACTTAAATAGACTGATTTTTATAGTATGGTACCTACTGAGAGCAAGCAAAGCGGTTACACACTGTGGTACCACATAACAGTTATATAGATTATGCTGCAATGTAGGTACATAGTGGGAGCTGGGTGGATTGTTTTACACTGTGTTACCTACAGACAGCTAAGCAGACTAGCACTTATTTCTAGTTAGATGGATCCCATTGAATGCTTAATGAAAGCTTGATAGACTATACTTACTCTGACGCACCTACATATTGTCGATGAACCATAGTACACTATGCTACCAACGGACAGATGGGGTGGGACTGTCTATACTACATACCTATTGAGAGCTAAGTGTAATAGACTACACCATGGTACCTAGTAACATCTTTGTGGACTGTATTGCGTTGCGGTACCTATAAATGATTAGGCGGACTATGCTGCCCTCTGTCACCTACAGACGTGGAATAATGTGGTACCTACCGATCGCTATACTGATTATCGCTAGATTGCTTTGTGGTACTTAAATATTATAGACAGTCTGTACATCAGATTGGTATGTACTGAAAGACAAGTGGCCTTCCCTACTGTGGTGCTTTCTGAAAGCTTTGTGGATTATACTCCATGCTGGTAACTAATTACTGTGGATGGACTCCATGCTGTTGTATCTACTTATGTTTGTAGAATACATTTCATGTAGGAAGGTGCACTATACCTAACGGAAAGATAGTCAGCACAGTTTATAAAATATATGGCCTTATTTCACTGTGGTACCTACTTACTTCATAACTATAATGCCATCTGCAACTGTGTTGGCAGTAGCATACTGTAGGGATTAATGACAGTGGCACCTCACTTCATTACGCATATTTGAGTAATCTGTAACTTACACACTTTGTATATACTTGTAGATATATGCATTTTAATGTACATACTTGTAGATATATGTATGTTAATGTGCTGTCTACTTACATTCACCTGGACTGTTCTTTGATGGTTTCCCACATTAATGTAGTAGTTACTGATATCTAAGTGCGGAGTATTTGTTTAAGATATTTCCTTACACGTTATTAAACTGTACCTCATTGTATTTATTTTCAGCGAAGTGGACACTGTCATATTGTGGCGCAGACTTGCAGTTACTTCGACTGTACTCACATAGGGTATCTCTTTACGTTTAAGGGATCTGTACCTCATTATGGTACACACACCCGGCTCGGAGAATTGTAGCTCACCGTGATGACTAGGTGTATTAATTTACGACTATGATACAGCTAGGGAGAAAACACATTTTTACGGATACCAATTTACAGCTGGATAGATGTTACTCGTTTACACATACTTTAATACGGTACCTACTTATAGTTAGGCCGGGATTCTGTTCAATGGTACATACTCACAATTAGGTAAACTATGATTCACAGCGGAACCTTCTTAAATCTAGATGGACTGTACCTCATTGTGGCTTATACGTATAGAATGAAACACTATTTCTGATTGCTGTACCTATATATATAGTTAGACTGTGGCTTCAGGGATTTAATGAGGCATCATCTATGTCGGTGGTTCTCAACTGGGGCCCATATGGCCCCTGAGGGTCCCCGTAACAAAATAGTAAATTGGGGATCCACAATAGTATTTTAAAGGTCCCTGAAAAAATTTGCTTCAGCTGTATGGATTGGTATGTATTTCAAGAAAAAGCGACGTTTCTTTTTCTAACCTTTTACATAGTTCGACCTACACAGGTTTTGTGTGAAAAAAGAAACAAAAAGAAGATAAATTTTGGAAGAAATTTCTATAAAACTAGTCTTTAATTATGAAAGAGCTAGGGGGCTCCATCAGAATAAAATAATAATCAAATGAGTTCATAAATAAAAGTGGTTGAAACCCCTGGTTTAGGTGTTTGTTTGATTTCAACCGATTTTCCTTCAAAATGCACTTGTTAAGAGAAAAATCGAGAAGTTCAAGGCTGGACTACGGTTTATCATAGTTAACCAGTTAAGACCCGATCGAGGGTAAAACTACTATAACATTCTTAGGCTCCAAATCATGTCTAGGTGGGTGGTGCGTGGCTATTTAAGTTTGGAGTAACTATCCTGATCAGTGATACAAAGCCTCGATTATCGTACAGGCGAGATGTTCACGTCAGCTACAAACTATGATCTCCTCGTGACCAGACTGTCTGTTTCCTCATGCCAAATATAATGTGACAGTGCTAACGTTTATCAACACCAAAGGGACTCACCAATATCGATATGTGACTGACACATGACTCATATTAGTTATTTACAATTTTTAAAAAAGAAAAGCAGGAAAGAAAAGGAAGAGGCAATGAATAAATGTGTGTCAGTCGGACCAACACCATGTTGATCACTCATTTCGCTCCTGCCCCCACATAGTTCACCCTTAGCTACGGCGATGACGGCGATGACGTCAGAGAAACCCTGCTATTTCCTGAGTCGATGTCAAACAAAACAGTATCAAGCAAAAAATTACCATTAACCCCACCACTACCACCACCACCACCACCACCACCACCATCAGCATTGACAACAACAGCTGCAATGAACATCTTCAACTATGACGACAATAACAACACAAACAACTACCACCAGCAACAAGAGAGTAAATTCAACTAAAACAATAATGAGCATCAGTAAATACTACCAGAACGACAATAACAACAGCAACCAATCACTTAAGAACTGACGATAGTAACAAAAACAAATAACATCAAATTTGACAGCAAGAACATCAACGCTAAAATATCCATAATAAAATCAACAGCAAAAATAGAAAAGCGGAGACGAAACATCAGTTGCAACATGAACATTATGGAGACCGAGAATTGCGTGGTGTTTGAATGTATGGGCGTATATGCATGTGTATCAATGCGTGTGCATGTACGTGTGTGTGTGTGTGTGTGTGTGTGTATGTGTGTGTGTGTGTGTGTGTGTGTGTGTTGAGTTTAAATCCAATACTTTCACTTTTTGAAAATGTGAATGCTGCCACATTGCAGTCATTGAAATCCCTAGGTTCAGCGATATATTGTTCGTATACAACAGGGTCGAGACAATTATAAAGAAATCATTATTGCTAATATTATAGCCATTATTATTATTATTATTATTATTATTATTATTATTATTATTATTATTATTATTATTATTATTATTATTATCATTATTATTATTTACGTTGTCATTCAAAATAATCGTTGATATGCTCAAAATAATTTGTGCTTTTCTTTCTCCTGTTCAATGTTCATTAGTTTCCCTTTAAGTTAAAAGTGTTTACTCTATGGCGTATCTTTTCTGTCGGTTTTGTTTTGCGGTATTGTTTTCATTTTTTTTTTCAGTTTTTGTTTTTGCTTTGAGGAGCATAGCGTGATGGTCTAATAGACATTTCGACGTGAAGATGTTGTCAAAGTATCAAAAATAAAGGAAATATAAGGTCTGTGAAGACAATGGTAGTTTTGTCTAAGAATGGGTATTGGAAGCAGACACGCAAGAATACGCGAAATCCTTATTAGCGAATACTTCAATGAGAACATTTTTGTTGGTGATGTTTGAAATAAGTCTTGGTCAAAGTGACGGAAAACACGACTAAATGCTACTACAGGCAAATAACAACCACAATAATGAAAATAGTTTCTAATTTAGGCACAATGCCAGCAGTCGATACTATCGACCATAGTACTTCACTGGTAGATTGTTTTATCGACCATGAAATAATGAAAGGCAAAGTTGATTG
>NC_043014.1:20481740-20492740 GCF_006345805.1 Octopus sinensis | reverse complement strand
AAATGTATATATTATATGTATATATATATATAAATGTATATATATAATGTATATATAATATATAAATCCTTATTTATATAATATCGCGGTCTCATTCTTTTGTTGTCATTATATTATTATTATATAAAGATATATATATATATATATATACTCAAATTAATAGATAAAACATATGCATATATACATACATATATATACGTACCTACCTCTATATGTATATATACATGTACATATGTGTTAGGGAGAGAGAGAGAGAGAGGTTGTTTGAGAGACAGATATACACACGCACACACACACACACACACCACACACACACACACACACACACACACACACACAGAAAGGTCCAGTGCCTGATGTTTAGCGTTTCATTAGGGGTTCTTACCCACTGTACCATTAGTGGAAGTACTACACCAGCAACCAATCTAAAAATGATTGGTAATGGGAAAATGTGAAAATCTTTTCTGAAAAGAATCCGGGCACTGACGGAAACGTTCAATGATCGGGGACTATTGTCGATAACTTTCAGAAGTCCTTGGGCTGGCAGCGCCACCAGAGCCACTTCCAGTTTGAGTTTATGCATGCAGGCACAGAAGTGCCGTTAGGCTGGGCTGCCAGAGATGCATGCAGACCGATGAAACTATTCTGCATGGACTCCTTCAGCGTCTGCTAACTTGTGCAGTTATGTTGAACAACTACATATTGTATGTGAAATGAACCGGCTGTCAACCGAGTCCATCGTTCAGAGAAGGTAGTTTTTTTCTCTTTCACGCTAGTGAGAGGGATTTTGTGATAGACAAAATAGAAATGTCTGTGGACAGTCACTTTCCAATTTGGTAGAGTCCTGGTTGACTTCCAGTGTCATATGAAAAAGATGAGGTTGAGACAAAGGTCTGGTTTCTAAGTGAATTTTTTCGAGGTTTATGAGAGTTGCGAAAATAGCAAGAGTAGATGGAATTTCCCTAGTATATGCTTCTGTATAGGAAATTGACTGCTTATGAGGATGATCTTGAATCTACAGGTTCCTCAATTCGTCATAGCGTCCACATTCGTAAGTTATGGGGTTTCGCCAATTTGTCCGCATATATCTTGATTACACCTAAAGTCACTATTATCATAGGGCTCGTTTCTATTTTCAGGTCCCACATTCGGGTTATTTCTGTTTCCGATTATTGTAGTTTCTCCATTTCTTTTAGAGATACAGTGTCGTCTGTTTAGTCTGATAAATCGATTTCCTAATTTCCTAACTGCTTCCAATTCTTTCCATTTATGTTTTTGTTTGTGCAGTTTTAGTTTAGTACTTCTTAGTCATTATTGTGCAGTCGTAGGCGTTAGGTTTGTCGCGCTTCGTTATTTATTTATTTCGTACTGCACTTGTTAATTCTGCGTCCGTATAATTCATTCTAGGTTCTTATATTGTTGTTAGGTATTCTCTGACCATTATTAGTGTTTCCATAATGAATTTTTCATTTTATTGTGTTAGTTCGGTTTCTGACATTTTGTTTCTTTTAAACTTATCTAGTTTGGAGGGGCTCAACAATATATCTAGATCTGGTTTATTTTTCTTTCAAACTTTATACGAATATCCATCGTATCTTCGCTTTGTGGGTAGAGTGCTGGTGTACAATAAGCACGTAGAAGAGAAACATAGTCCACCTACATTCATTTATGATTTTTCTCACTTTCGGCTTTATTTGCAAAACTTGAGTAAATTCTCACTCTTTATTTAGATTATCATAAGTCTTATAGTGAACCGATCCACTCACCTCTGGTGTTGGAGTAGTTTGATCCAGATTATTATACATGCGATGAATAATACGGGTACTATTTGGATTATTCTCCATTTCTTGTGTTTTATGGTGAGTACAGAGGCAGTTTTTGTCGTTAAACTGAATCATACTCTGGTGATCGTGTTACATGTGTTATGAGAATGTTGCATATTGTAAACATTTGTAATACATTATTTACTGGTGGCAAATAAGAATAATTTTTTATATTACTTATTCAGTTATGGCTGAACATTTTGTCAGTGTTTTTTTTTTTTGTTTCATTTGTTGTTTTATACCTAATATGATCGGGTTGGTTTCAGAGCAATATTATAGCGCCTTAACATGTTGAACGTTCTTCAGTTTTATTATTATTATTATTATTATTATTATTATTATTATTATTATTATTATTATTATTATTATCATTATTATTATTATGTTAGTAGCAGTAGCTATTTCTGTTGATAACTGTTTTTGAAATATTTTTAGAAATTCATAGAATTCCCCAAAAGAATAAAGAAAAAAGTAGCTTTTGTTGTAAAATCGATATAGCGATTATTGCCAATCACAACTAAAATTATTTTAAACTGCTTTTTTAAAAAATTCTTTACTTGCAACGTTTCATTCATTATACATCCTTCTGGCAAATATATTATAAAATCGTTCAAACACTGTGTGTCGAGTTGTGTCTCTGTATGACAATGAGGAAATTAACCATTTGATAAAAAAAAGCATTCAGATAGGCATAATCTGCTGTAAACCAGTAAGAGAATAGCAAAGAGAGAAAGAAGGAGAGAGTGAGAGAGAGAGAAGTATGGGGGAGAGAGGGACAGAGAATGGGAGAGAGAAACATGGAGAGTGAAAGTGTAAGAGAGAGAAAGAAAGATAAAGAAACGGAAGGATAAAGTAACAGAGTGCGAAGGAAATGCATACTTGTCAGTTAGCCCCAGGTTAATCTTGAATAAACAAAGTTGACCTATGATCAAAGGCATTCTGACAGTCCCATATGTTTATCTCAGACCGGGTTCTCCAATGTGTTATTCCTGCTCTAAGTTGATAGGGTATGATTTGAAGGAATCTGGCTGCTATGTCTAGCAGGTTAAGCTACAGCATTGAGCTCCTGGATTGCAACGTTTAGTTTGAAGTCTTTATAGTTTCTGAGTTCGAGTCTGGCTAATGCTAACTTTGCATTATATTTTTCAGAGTCCAATAACAGTCACTCACTGAGATCAATTGAAGCGCCCGGTTTCCCCTCTTCCAAAGCAAAATAAAAGTTTGAAGACTTGTACCCAAGTTAGAAGCCATTATTATTATTATTATTATTATTATTATTATTATTATTATTATTATTATTATTATTATTATCATCATTATTATTATTATTATTATTATTATTATTATTATTATTATTATTATTATTATTATTATCCTTCTTTTAACTCAGATTTTGTTGGAAATCATGGAGTCTTGCATGAGTAGAGGGCTTGCAGCATGCAGCCTGCAACATCATGCTATCTGTTCTCTTCAACTATAATACTTTTCTGATGATTCTGTGCACATGAAACAAATTATTACTATTAAAGTGGCAGAAAAAATATGCTTAGGGCCATTTCTTATGAATCTTTTCGTTCTGAGTTCAAACGCTGATGAGATTGACTTTGCTTTTCACCCCCTCTAAGGGTTGATACAATGAAGGACCAGTCGAGTGCGGGTTCATATAATCGAATACACATCGCGACCGGCCGATTGAACGTGACTGCTCTGAACAAAGACTTGTAAATTGTGAGAGGAAGACGGGGAGAAGGCACTTGGTCTAGTGGTCAGGGTGATCGTGGTTTTGTGGGGCTTTCCACGAACAGTTCTAGGAAGTCTTCAATTTTGGAGAATTACTCATTGTGTGAGATTTTTTCCCTTTTCTTTTTACACATCTACATGTAATCTCACATCATCGTGTATTGTATCGTTATGCACTGTCATCAATCTTTTTGTAATACCTTAACGGTGTAAATTATTATTATTATTTTTATTATTATTATTATTATTATTATTATTATTATTATTATTATTATTATTATTATTTTATTATTATTATTCATTAGTTTTATTTTTATAGCGTGCTTTCATTTCAATACCGAGCGCGGCTCTGTGTGCCTTGGGTATGTGTTATGGTTTGCTGTGATGCTCTTTTGGTTACTGTATTGAAAGTGATTTGCGTAGGATGTGTGCAGTGCCCAGTAGTGCAATTTTCTGTATGTTATATATATTTGTAAGTCCTGGTGTTTTGTTATGTATTTGTTTGAATATTTTTTATCATGCCTAATAGGAATTGTTTCTGTATTATTATTATTATTATTATTATTATTATTATTATTATTATTATTATTATTATTATTATTCTATGTTTGACTTTTGCTTTATATTTGTACAAGTTGGCTCCAAGTCTACCCAGACACCTCAAGAGACAACAGGTTGGAAGTTCGTGTTGTTGTTTTGCCTAGTGTGCCATATATTTAGTTTTGTATTTAGTGTTGTATTAGTGAATGTCTAAAAAACCAAACGAAAATGATGTTTGTTTTAAAACTTGAGATTACATAGAAAGTATTTTGCGTAGGATATGAGCAGTTCCCATGAGCACTATCTTTTGAATTTCTGCCATTTTGGGGTTTCCTGGTATCTGAGTTAGGTAGCGATCAGCCCCTTTTGCTATCATTTCCAGGGCACCTATGACAACAGGTATTGTTTTAGTCTTCAGGTTCCACATTTTGCTGATTTCTATTTCAAGATCTTTATATTTGCTCAGTTTTCGGTAGGTCTTGACAGATACGTTGATATCGATTGTGACAGTCATATAAATGAGGAGGCATGTTCTTTGTTTGAAGTCTTTCAATATGATGTCTGGCCTATTTGCATCTATCTTTCTGTCAGTTTGAATGGGGAAGTTCCAGACGAGTGAGATGTGGTCATTTTCAAGCACTGGAGGTGGTTTGTGTTCCCACCAGTTCTTTTCATGGAGCAAATCCAGGTTTTTGCAGATTACACAGTGAATATATTGTGCAGCTCTATCATGCCTGTTGAGATACTCTGTAGGGGCTAGAAGACTGCATTTGGAGACAACATGATCAATGGTTTCATTTTTTTGTTGACATACACAACATGTTGGGCTACTGCCGTTCTTCAATATGTTGGCCTGGTAGTTCTTTGTTGGTAGGCATTGATCTTCAGCTGCTATGAGAAACCCTGTTTCAGATTTTAAGCCAGAGGCCATTAGCCATTGATGGGTCAGGGCTTTGTCAACATCTGCATTATTCGCTCTCTTTGGGTATTTGCCATAGAGAGGTTTTTCTTGCCATTTATCATTCAGAATATCTAAGGCAGCAGTTTTAGCACGGGTTTTCATGCATTTAGCTTTTTCTGTGCTTGTTTCTTGTATGTCTAATTTCGAAATTTGTTGTATTCAGAATTCACTTAGATATTCCTTTGCCTGTTTTGTTACTGAGTATGATGCTTTCTTGTTTTTATGGTTTGAGACAAGTTTTAACATCCAGTCCTCAGAGGTTTTTCAGGTAGGTGTCTAGGCCAGTTGTAGCAATCTTCATTGTTATTGCCAGTTGTAAAAGTCCACGGCCTCCCTCTTTTCTTGGCAGATAAAGTCGTTCTATATCTGCCTTAGGGTGGTGCATTTTATGCATTGTCAACAGTTTTCGTATTTTTCTGTCAAGATTACATATTTCAGTAATTGACTAGTTAACGATATTGAAACTGTAAGTCACGACTGGTATGGTTAAAGCAGTGATCGCTTCGATCCTGTTTCTCGCATTCAGCTGTCTTGAGTATTGCTCTTACTCTGCGATAACATTCTCTCTTGATCCTTTCCTTCATCCCTGAATGTCTTATTCCGTCCCCTTCAATTACCCCTAGGTATTTGTAGCTCTCCGTTGGGTCTAATTCTTTTATGACATTCTGCTGGTCAAGGTTAACGTTAGATGTTTCTGTCATTTTTCCTTTGATAAAGGTAGCTTTTGCACATTTATCAAGGCCAAGTTGCATTCTGATGCCATCACTCAATTGTTTAACAATCGCTAGTAAGCCCTTAAGTTGTTGGTAATTTTTTGCAAAGAGCTTTAAATCATCCATGTAAATTAGATGATTTATATTTTTATCGAACATTTTATATCCGTACTGCGCGTCATTGAGCAATTTTGAGAGAGGTATTAAGGCTAAACAAAAGAGGAGTGGTGATAGTGAGTCACTCTGGAAAATGCCACATGAAATTTTTACATCACCAGCATTTAGAGATTCATTGTCACTGTTCAAAGTTAGTGTGGTTCTCCATGATCTCATACTTACAGACAAAAAGTTTCACATTGCCTATCACTTATACTAACTCTTTCAATCCTTACTGCGTTTTTATCAGCTCTGGGCTGGTCTATAATTATTTCCTCTGTATTATTTTCTTTAGCTGCAGCTTCGTTCATTTTATCCGTTACTGCTTGTCTAATTTGGTCAATCTCTACTTCAATCAGTAATTTTTTTTATATAATGTTTCTTTTGACGTTGGCAAGTTTGTTACTGTCTATGTAGGGTCTTACATCAGGGTGTTTCTGTCTCCAGTTTATGTAGGTTTGTATAGTGTTAGATTTATCTGTGGGGAAATATATGGCATGGTAGAAGGCCGCAAGAACTTCTTTATTATCTTCCATAGACCATTTTTCTTCTTTTTCTTTTTCTTTGTTGACGAGCATGGATGGCCATCTGTTGGAATATTCCGGTTGTGGGGTACGTCCAGCTCCTGTGTGTCGGGAAGACTTGAACCAGTAGCTGATTTTTCAATCAGAATTTGGTTCAATTTTCGGGTACGTGGTCTTTTGTAATCCGCTCGATGACCATTGCAGTTTGTAATTTGTTTTGTTAACAGTGAAGCATGACGAGCTTCGACTCTTACATTAGGAGACGGATCTGTCAGTTTAGGGTTCTCTGCACGTAAACATTGTTCGTAGCGCAGCTTCTTAAGGCTAGCAGATCTGTATTCGTCTGAATTATTTTTGTTGATAGATTTATCTCCGAACATAGTTTTTTTTGTGGTGTTTTTTAAACTTATGAAAGGTTCACTCTGCCTGTGTTAGTTCGAAAAAATGAGAATAGAATACGAAAAAAAAGGATCTGTCAGTTATTATTATTATTATCACTACCATCATCATTATCACCATCATTATCATCATCATCAATATTTTTATTGTTTTATGAGTAGTCGCAGCAGTTGCTGCAGCCACAGCAACAGTAACGTAGAAGGGTCAGCGGCAAGGGTGGCAGTTGGGCCTCAGATTCCTGTGCTATCATAATAGTAGCAGTAGTAGTATTGCAGCACTAGTAGTATTAAGTATTAGCAGCAGTAGCCTATTATTATTATTTTTATCATTATCACCATCACCACCACTACATTGTTTAAGGGAATAGTTGGTTAACATTTGGTAAAGAGGTCATGTTCAATATGTCTATAAATAGATTCAGCAGATGGTGGAGAGGTCAGCCATAGAGACAAAGGACCGTTGGGTCAGGAGAGGTCAAACATGTTTATTACTGCCAGCGCTGCCTTGAAAAGCAATTCAACTTGTTATATTTGTAATTAATGGTAGGAAAACAAAACAATATATATATATATATATATATATATATATATATTATATATATATATATATTATATACCACACACATATGTATATGTGTATGTATACACATACACACACACACACATATTATCTGATATTCACGTCGATGATTTTTTTAATTTATGAATTCAATTGTGCTGTTGCAATAAAAGTTGTGTTTACGTATTTGGGTATATATATTAAAGTTTTTAAGTATTTTTGAGATGTTCGTTTGTCTGTCCATTTGGAAAATACACTAAGACTTTTGCAATGGGAAGAAGAATGTTTACATTTTCGAATGCCCAGGGAGAGTCAAAAATAAAAGCAAACAAGTTGTGGCTAGTAATGTTCTAAGGTTTACTAAATATGGTCTTTTGTATGACTGCACAGAGAGAAATGGTAGCGTTCTTAGAATAAAAAGGATGATGATATTTACATTTTCGAATACTCAAGGAGAGAGGAAAGGATACGTTGTCGCACATTAGTTGTAGATATCAAAGATTTTTTTCTCTTGTATTTTAAACTGACTGTTTGTGTGTTCGATAGCTGTAGGTATTGTAAGTTTCCTAACTTTTTTTTTGAGGGAGATTCAAAATATTTACAGGGAATTGTAGATATTCCAGTCTTTGGGAACAGTAGGAGGAAGAGCAGGTTCAACTTGTTGGATTTTTGAATTTCTGAATTTCTTTTTTTGGGGAATTTTTCTTTTATATTTAAAAGCTTTGCTGTGGTTTACAGTTTTTGTAGCTGTGCAGTATATATATATATATGAGCAGGTGCTTACTTCCATAATTTATTACCGTTGTGTTTTAAGTGTGTTGTTACAATAAAAGGCATTTTTACATATTCTGATAGTCAAGGAAGAAGGGAAGACAAAATGTTCACGTAAAATTGGAGATATTTATGTTTCTAAATGTTTGTTAGGTGTTCGTCTGTATGTCCAAAGCTGTTGATATGTTAGTTCCTTAACTTATTTTGAAGGAAATTCAAATTACTCACAGAAAACAGTAGATCTTCCAGTTTTTTACAGTTGTTTTTTCAGTTGTCCTGCTGGGTTAGCTGCTGACAGGTCAGAGTAGCGAAGAACACGTCCAGCCTCTGTCATGTCCAGCCTTCTTCTTCTTCTTCTTCTTCTTCTTCTTCTTCTTCTTCTTCTTCTTCTTCTTCTTCTTCTTCTTCTTCTTCTTCTTCTTCTTCTTCTTCTTCTTCTTATTATTATTATTATTATTATCATTATTATTATTATTATTATTATTATTATTATTATTATTATTGCATTTGCAAATGCTTCTAACGCTGGAGATGTGTCAGCTGTTCACTACCAGTGAACTAAGGTAACACCTCTCAATTTTCGAGCACCTTCCGGAGTATTCGAGCGGTTCCAAGCAGTACTGTTTTCTGCAAGTGCTCCAACCTTATCACAGCCCCTATTTGTTCTATGTACTTCTCAAGAATTTTACTCACTGTTCTCAGGGCTCCGACAATTATTGGTACTACTACCACCTTTTTCATCGACCATAACTACTTAACCTTCCAAGCTAACCTGTCATATCTATCGACTTTCCTTTCTTATTTATCGCATACTCTGTTGTCAGCTGGGCATGATATATCTATGACCCAGCATAGCTTGTTTACTTTCTCAATTAACACTACGTCTGGTTTCCTATTCCCTATCTCATGGTCGCACTGAATAATGAAATCCTAGAGGACCTTTGCATTATCATTTTTGATTATGCTTTTGGGTTTGTGGTCGTACCAATTTTTGCTCTGTCAAGTCCATACTTGTTGCAAAGTATCCAATGAACAAGCCTTGCTATATTGTCGTGGCGTCTTTTATATTCCTTCTGGGCTAGTGGCGTACATTGATCGGTAATATGCCATTTTGTCCACAGTTTCTGCACTTATCACTTTCTGATATGTTGTCTATTCTGTATTTTATGTAGTTTGTTCTTAGTGTTTGCTTTTGGGCAGCACAGATTAGAGCCTGCGCTTCCGGTTGTAAATCACATTTAGTCACCCACAGTCATCTGTTTTCTCTGTCTGTCTTATCTTCAACATCTCTATAATATTGTCCATGAATTTTACCTGCACATTCTATAGTCTCTGTCACTCAATGGCTAGGTCCTTATACTTTGCTATTTTCTCTATACCTCTTCATTTGGGACTGTAAAATCAATTATGTGGTACTTTCTATTTTCTTTGACTACAACTACTGAACTAGGCTTTCTAGCTCCTATTACGCTGTCAATCTGAATGTTAAAGTCCTACATGTTATATTTCTTAATAACTAGTACTTTTTTAGGTTCATGTTCATATCATTTTTCAGTATGGTCAAATCCTAGCTTTCTAGATAACTCCCAGTGGATTATTCTCCCTATGTCGTCATGTCTTTTCTCGTACTCTTTCTGTGCCAGCATGCTACATTCATTTACTATATGAGTAAAACTTTTCTGTTTTGATTTACACTGGAAATCTACTTAGTTGTTTTACAGATTTCGTTGTTTCCCCTTTTTCTTCATAGTTGCTAGGTACTATGACTTCTTTTTTGTATTTGTTAGCTTCCCCAAAGACTGTAAACAGTTTTTTGTTCCTGTTTTGTGGCTATTTGTATTAGTTTTTTTTTGTCTATCTTGGCTTTTATCCAATTAGTCCTCAAAACTTGATCTTAGGCTGCTACTAACAAACTTTCTATCTCCCTTTATAACGTGACGTGTGCCTATACCATCTTATTCCATAGTTTTGGTATAGCTTCCAGTATATATAAGTCCCAACTCTGTCGCGTATGTGAATATATTCCATCTTAGCCAGGACTGAGTAGCTAGAGACAATATGATTTATTGTTTCTTCATCTTCATATATTCTCCAGTTGTATTTCATTTCATTACGTGCTTTTGGTGATTTCTGGTGGGAAGTCTTTGTTCTTGTGATGCGATTAAAAATCATTTAGTCTCTGCTTTGAGTCCTGAGCTTCTAAGCCATTGTTGGGATTTTGCTTTGTCTATTTATTTTCTGTTTAGTTTAGCCCAATATTTGCCATGAAGGGGCTTTACTTGCTATCGTTTCATCATGATCCGTTGCTGTTCCAGTTTTAGTTTGGACTGCAGTTGTTTTACAGATTTCGTTGTTTCCCCTTTTTCTTCATAGTTGCTAGGTACTATGACTCCTTTTTTGTATTTGTTAGCTTCCCCAAAGACTGTAAACAGTTTTTTGTTCCTGTTTTGTGGCTATTTGTATCAGTTTCTTTTTTGTTTCTGAAGTAGATATTTCTGTGGTCCTATAACGATTATTTTGTAATGGTTTTCTAGCTGTAGAAGGCCTCTACCACCTTCGATACGTTGTATATATAACCGTTCTAAGTCAGAATTTGGGTGGTGCTTCCTAAATCCTGTCATTATTCTTCTTGTCTTCATGTATATTTTGATTAGTACATTTAGTGTCCAGTTAGGGATATTGTAGTTGTAAATTATAACTGGGACAACTAAAGTGTTGATACTTATTATCTTGTTTTTCGCATTGAGCTCTGTCATCAGTATTAATTTAACTCGTCTGTAGCATTCCTTTCTTATCTTCTCTTTCATTTGTGTGT
>NC_043014.1:20416740-20476740 GCF_006345805.1 Octopus sinensis | reverse complement strand
ATTTATTTAAAAAAAAAGAACTTTATTTGAACTGTTGTTTTTATTTTTTCTTCTCTTCTGTTGTGTCTTCTTTCTTTTTTTGTGTATCTTTCTTTATTTGAAAACGTATTGACGAACTATATTTGAACTTTTTATTTAAAAAAAAAATGGCAAAGGAAATATTAGTGTGGGAATTAACACCTCCCAAATCATGGCTAAAAGAGCTCGAAAGGAAGACGATGGTGTTGAGGACTTATTCAAAACTGCTCGATACCATAACCGTCTTCCCGAAAGCCACAATTTTGAAAGAGCTGGCAGAATACATGCCAGCTATTAAGTTTATTTCACGAGGAGTCAAATTTGCAACGGTCTGGTTGTTATTTGACACCCCCAAAGAAGCTTGCGATTTTGCAAGCCGGCCCTTCGAGGGGAAGGAAATAATGTTTCTTCCAAGCTACTGTGGAAAGAAATTATTGAAAGCTTGGATCTGCAGTTTGCCACCCGGAGTTGAGCCCGAGTGGATAGAGGACTCTATCCGCCGGGGTCTGGGTGCAGTACCAATCTGCTCAATGTAAAAATTTTGCCTGCGGCTGATTGGGAGGGGTCAAAAGCTGTGTTGACCCTATGGACCCAATCAGCCGAAAGTCTGGTTTTCCCAGATTTTTTGAGGATGGCCGGATCTAGGTATCTGGTGATGCTCGAGGTACGCCCCCCTCCAAGTGTCACCTATGCCTGGAGACTGGCCACATCAAGAAAAACTGCCCCAAGGACCAAAATAGGATCCTGGAGCAGTTAACAGAGGAACTACTCCCTGCTCCCTCAATGGGGGGAGAGAAGGAGGAGGATGTCGAGGAGGTTTCCACCTCCTCGAAAAAACGAAAGCGAAAGGTGGGTTGCCCACCGAAGAACCCGAGAGCTGCGGGAGAAAAGGAGGACCTACTGGACACAGCAAGGGAACCCCACCCTCCCGCAGCCCAAGGGAAAAAGAAAAGAAAAAAGAAAAACGGGACATTGCCGGCAGGTTGTGATACGCTGTCGGCGTGTCCCGATTCTCCTTTGGCAGGTTTGCTGCTGGAGGAGGAATTTTTGGTCCTCTTCCACAAGGGAGGAACCTTGCAAAATGAAATCAAAAAAATTGAAAGGAAGTGCCGGTGGGAGGGGCTTCTGTCCTACACGGAGGTGGCTGCAGAGGTCATATGGGGGAACTATCTATGGAAAATAACGAACTCCTTCAGATTTATGTTGAAACCTTTAAGTTCGGAACGGACCACGTGCTTCGATGAAGCGAGGAGCCTGGCCAGGCGGAAAATTGAAGAGGTATATTACCTCAAAAAGAGACTAAAAATGTAAAAAGTGAGAGGATTATTACCTCGTGTTTGTGTTTTATTTTTCATTTTGAACTGTGTAAGAGGTTTATTGCCTCATTGTGTTTTTAAAAGAAAGAGAAAAAAAGAACAATGTTTTACAGAAGCGAAAGTCGTCGGGCGCTTTTCGTCTTCTCCCATCCTTATCATCCATATATCATCATCATTCATCCCATTAATGTCTCTGTCTAGCCCTCAAGCTTCTCTCTGTGTGCTGCCCTTGTGGAAAATTTAATGAAATAAAGAAGCTTGCTTCTCAAACACTTGGGTCTGGTACTTTTCAGTTTCCCTCTACCAAATCTTCTTACACGGCTTTAATCGAAGACACTTGCCGGAACCATGTGTTTGGGAAGCAAGATTCTTACCACATAATCGTGCCAATATATAAATATGCATATATATATATATATATATATATATATATATATATATATATATATATATATATATATATATATATATAGAGAGAGAGAGAGAGAGAGAGAGAGAGAGCCACTCCTAGCAAAATTCTTACTGTAAATTCTTCCTATGACCTTAACGATACTAAGCCCAATCACACACATAGATAGACAGCCACAACCACACACACACACACACACACACACACACACACACGTGCTATCATTACATATACACACACACTACTGCGTGCACATACCCACACATACCTCCTTCTCTTGCACTCTCCTGTCTTTGAAATAACTTTTTCTTCCGGTCATTTCGATATGTGATCGCGTGTATGTCGTTGGCGATTTTCTTTCTCCGTCTTCCCTTCCTTGGACTTTTCCTGTTTTCTATATGTCTGACGAAGAGCTACGCTCGAAACGTTAAATCCCCCTTCTTTCTTTTCTTTCCTGAGCGTCCAATAACACTATACTTATTCCACGTCCCCGCGTTGTTGTGTTTTTTTTTGTTCATGTTCGGATTAACTATATATATATATATATATATATATACAGGCATACGTACATATGTATAAACATACAAACATACATACCTACACATGCACATGCACAGGCCCCACATACACATCTATACCTCCCCACAAATTTATATAGTTTTGTTTCCGGCGCCGGCGGGGCTGTGTGGTAAGAAATTTGCTTCCCAAAATACATGCTGCCGGTTTACGTTGGGCATGTCTCTTCTACAATAACCTCAGGTCGACCAAGTCAGTGTGAATACATTTGGTATCTATCTATCTATCTATCTATCTATTTATCTCTCTCTCTCTCTCTCTCTCTCTCTCTCCCTCTCTCTAAATATATATATATATAACAAAAGACGAAGGCAGGTTTACGGAAATAAACAAAAGACGAAGGCAGGTGGAATACAAACAAACAATTGTATTAGTATGGCGCTCAGGAAATATAAATAAAACAAGTCTTTAACTTTTCGAGCCTGCGCTCTTCAACAGAAAGATACACAGAGAAAAAACACAGAAAGAAGGAGAGAAAAGAAATTTGCGTGCAGAAGCTAGCGAATCAACATGATATCGATGTATGTGTGTATATGTATATGCGTATACGAATATATGTGTACATGCGCAGTTATATATGCAACTATATATACAGTATATACGCATATACATTTGTAAGCAGAAGTATACATTTGTATATATATATATATACTAGCAGTATCGCCCGGCGTTGCTCGGGTTTGTAAGGGAAATAACGATATAAGCATTTTTAGAGAGTTATAGCCAAAAGAAGCAAAAAAATGCATTAAAAATGGGGAAAAAATTATGGTAAATTTTTTTTAAAATCGTAGACTCATCGTAGACGCGCGCTAATACCCAGAAGGGCTCGATGAATCACGACTATAAGATACCCGGTTTTGGTTAAACTGCACCGCAAAATGTGGGAGTAGTTAGGAATCTAAATCGTAGGAGACAGACACACAACTTCACTTCTATATATATAAAACTGTAGTGTGAGTGTCTGTCCCCTTCGATTTAGATTCCTAACTACTCCCACATTTTGCGGTGCAGTTTAACCAAAACCGGGTATCTTATAGTCGTGATTCATATCGAGCCCGTCTGAGTATTAGCGCGCGTCTACGATGAGTCTACGATTTTAAAAATAATTTAACATCATTTTTTATTCCATTTTAATGCATAATTTTTCGTGTGTCGATGGCGGCGGAGTTGGCGTCCATGGTCACACCTGCACCTGTTTGCTTCTCCCCCTTCTTCCCTCCCTCGTGAAGCTGTGGGGAAGGGAGTGTAAGGAAATCAACGTCGTAAAGCGTTGTCAAGGAGACCAGCGTTCTTTTAGAACAACGACTTCATGGCTTGAAGACACCAAAACAGAAATGGCTAAGAAAGCCCGAATTGGCATCTATAAGGGAAGTAACTCTCTAAAAATGCTTATATAGTTATTTCCCTTACAAACCCGAGCAACGCCGGGCGATACTGCTAGTTTATATATAAAAATATGTTCACTAGTCTAAAAGGCGACATATTTATTTATATAAATTTGTACCTCTATTCACAAATCTAAACACCCATATGTATTCACTGATCTAAGTATGTACATATATTCACCGATGTAAGCTCATGCGTATGTTCACTGCCTAAACACGTACATATTTTTACTCATTTAAACACTTGTAGTCGTTTACAGATTATAACTGACTGAAACATGTAAATATTTACACACCTAGACATGAATATATGTTCAATGGTGAGGGCGCGTGGCTTAGTGGTTAGGGCATTCGGCTCATGATCGTAAGGTTGTGAGTTCGATTCCCGGCGACGCGTTGTGTCCTTGAGCAAGACACTTTATTTCACGTTGCTCCAGTCCACTCAGCTGGCAAAAATGAGTTGTACTTGTATTTCAAAGGGTCAGCCTTGTCACTCTCTGTGTCACGCTGATTATCCCCGAGAACTACGTTAAGGGTACACGTGTCTGTGGAATGCTCAGCCATTTGCACGTTAATTTCACGAGCAAGCTGTCCGTTGATCGTATCAGCTGGGACCCTCGTCGTCGTAACCGGCGGAGTCTTTTTATGTTCAACTAGCAGTATCGCCCGCGTTGCTCGGTTTGTAAGGAAATAACTATAAAGCATTTTTAGAGAGTTATAGCCAAAAAATAGCAAAAAAATGGAAAAAATGATGGTAAATTTTTTTGGAGAGTTAAAAAAGGTGGAGTTGCGTCCCCTAGACGGTATGTGGTTTGTGTTTCTGATTCTCGACCCCATGTCGAATTTATCGATTTTTTCAGAACTGGGGGAACTTTTCAAAATTTTCGCTGCGTTAGTTTTGAATTATGACATTGGGCTATGTGTGTGTCAAGTTTCATCAGAATCGGTTGAAAGCCGTGGTCAGAGTGAGGGTACGAGAAAACAGACACACAGAAACACGCACAGACAAACTGCCGTTTATATAGATACTAGCAGTATCGCCCGGCGTTGCTCAGGTTTGTAAGGGAAATAACTATAAAGCATTTTTAGAGAGTTATAGCCAAAAAATAGCAAAAAAAATGGAAAAAAAATTATGGTAAATTTTTTTTTGAGAGTAATAAAAGGTTGAGTTGCGTCCCCTAGACAGTCTGTGGTTTGTTTTTTTTATCTCGACCCCATGTCGAATTTATCGATTTTTTCAGAACTGGGGGAACTTTTCAAAATTTTCGCTGCGTTAGTTTTGAATATGACATGGGCTATGTGTGTGTCAAGTTTCATCAATCGGTTGAAAGCGTGGTAGGGTGAGGGTACGAGAAAACAGACACACAGAAACACGCACAGACAAACTGCCGTTTATATATATATATATATATATATATAATATATATATAATAATATTATATATATATATATATTATATATATATATATTTATTATATTATAGCTAACTGATGGAGATAGATTATATTTTGTCTGAATGACTTTTAACCATTTGCAATATTACAAATTTTCAGGCTTAGATATCAAAGGCAAATATATATTCAAACAGCGTTTTAAAGAGGAAGAAACATGAGCTTCAACCGTGACGTTGTTAAGGATAAAAAACGGAAATAAACGGTAAATATAATGATTTAAAACAAAACAACGCAAAGAAAATAAAATACACCATGGATATTAGGCAGCTTTCTGAATCCAATTATAATTTCAGGATCATATCTGTACTATCATCATTGGTTAATATTTCGAATATATATATATATATTTATATGATATACGCACACTTTATATATATTGGAAATAGGTTTACAAAAAGCTCGTAAATAATATTGCAAGTATAATGGAGTGCGGGAAATTAAAATTTTCATATCAACTTATCAAATAACAATGTTTAGAAATAAATAAACTAGAAGCGGAGAAAGAGATTGTGAAACGTAATTGATTTTTGACCAACCAGATAAATAAATAAGCATATTTATTTGCGTATCATCTTAGCATCAAACTTACATACCTCCATACATATGCGCATATATGCAGGTATGCAGGTAAATACATATACATACATACATACACAATCTATATGTGCTCGGTTCAAAGTCTCTCTTGACTAGAAATGGCCTGAACTCTTTGCATGAACACCCTCCCTGTACATAACCCAATATCCCTCTACATGGCATTGCTTTTTGCTTTTTGAGCCAAAAAATTAACTTAACTTAACTATACGAGGGGCGTTCAATAAGTAATGCCCCTGACCCAATTGCAGTTGTCTGATCTAGCTGAATTTTTGCATGTGCAATTATTTATATCTCTATAGATTAAGTGGGAAATTACAGCTCTGAACTAACTGTGGTGTTTGAACTGAGTCAGGTGTGAAATGGAGCCTGTTGAGTGTCGAGCAGTGATCTGGTTTTTGTATTTGAAAGGACGCACACCACGGGAGACTTTTGATGAAATGAAAGTAACTTATGGTGATGATGGCCCATCATATGACCTTGTAAAACGCTGGCATCGTGAATTCAAACTTGGTCGGAACTCTGTGGAAACAGCTCCCAGATCTGGTCGCCCCCCTTCTGCCATTGATGAGGCATCTGTCCGTCAAGTTGAGGCTGCCATTTTGGAAGATCGACGCATAACTATTCGCCAAATAGCCCATGAAGTCAAGATTAGTACCGGGTCTGTGGAAACTATCATTCATGACCATTTGCATATGCAAAAGGTGTCTGCCAGATGGATTCCCAGGTTGCTCACACCTTTCCAGAAGCAAGGACGTGTTGAATGCTCGAGGATAAATTTGGAGATTTGCCAAGAAGATGAGTCAAAATATTTCAAAAGACTGATTACACAGGATGAAACCTGGGTCCATCACTATGATCCAGAGACCAAAGCCCAGTCAATGCAGTGGAAGCACCGTGACTCACCTCCTCCAAAGAAGGCAAGGGTGCAGCCCTCCGCTGGCAAGGTCACGCTCACAGTCTTCTGGGACCAGGACTGAGTAGTGATGACAGATTTTCTGGCAAAGGGTACCACAATTACAGGAGCCTATTATGCTTCACTTTTGAGGAAATTAAGAGAAGCTATCAAAATCAAGAGGCGGGGCAAGATCAGCAAAGGCATCCTCCTCCTGCAGGACAACGCTCCGGTCCACAACTCGCGTGTCGCCAGATCAAAAGCACAGGCGTGCGGCTATGAACTTCTCCCCCATCCCCCTACTCTCCTGATCTTGCACCCTCTGATTTTCACCTCTTCCCACCCATGAAGTTGTTTTTGAAAGGAAAGCGTTTCCCAGATGATGCAGCCTTGATTTCTGAAGTCACGTCGTGGTTGGAGGACCAAGCTGGGGTCTTCTACAAAAACGGTATCCAGAGCTGCTTGACCAATGTCAAGCACGCACCATTTTACTAATGCAAAATAAGCTTCAACTCATAACTCTGTGTAACCCGGTTTTTCTCCTTGGGTGGCAACTGTTATTTCCTTTTTGCTTACTCCTAGAAAGTATAGAAAAAGGCTAATATTTCGTTCAAATTCCACAGAACCGAACTCCACTTCAACACATGGCTGTAATGTTACTCCACTCTTCCTGCTCATGCTTAGAGATGCATATATTGTCAGTCACTATGTGACATGCTCTAGTGGTTAAGATTAAGCAATATATACCTTTCACTCAGGTATATGTATTTGAGTAATACTATCAGCTAATTGTACACACACACACACACACACACACACATACACACACACACATACACACACACACACACAGACACACACACAGAGTTGCAGATACAAGTAGAGACACACTCCTATATAGTAAATAACTTCCGTCTGATTATTGATTCATTCAAATTCTTACTGTATTAATAAATTTAGCTCCCTTTTACATAACCTACCTTATCTCTTATCTCTTACTAGTTTCACCCATAAGAGTGTGGTGATGCTGCGGCAGTGAGCTGTAGGGTTTAGTCGAACAAATCGACCCCAGTCCTTATTTCATTTTTCTAAGCCTGTTACTTATTCTATAGGGTGTCTTTTGGTGACATTTAGTAGAGATGATCCGGAAGTTGTTCCTCTTCGAGCAATCAGCAGTAGCTTTCTTCAACTGAATACACGTCGTTCATTGGTTGAAATTATCCAAATACGACAACTTTAACACGAAATAAATTCTAAAATACGCAATTTTGGGAAAGGCGTTCAGAGTAAACCGTTTTTCTACATGAAAAATTCTATCAGTATTCGAAGTTTCAAACTGTTTAGTTAAAAAAATTAATTAAAAAACCAGTGATTGAGAGGGAATAGATCCAATAATTATAACAGAGGGTGCACAAATGCTAGAAAAGAAGTTAAAATACTCAAACAAGCATCCAAACTCACTGAAAATCATAACAGACCAACAGAAATCGGGCAAAGGAGCAGAGAAAATTTAATATTTTTAACTCAGTTGATATCTGTATAATTAGGTAACAGATATACCTGTATCATAATTTCGAATTCTGGATTACACCTCAATTTTCTTCAGCAGGTCTTACTGAAAGAAAGCCGCACGTCGGAAATATATATATATATATATATATATATCCGACGGGAGGCTTTCTTTCAGTATCCGGCCCTCAGATCCATTCGCCAGGTT
The DNA here is from genome assembly GCF_006345805.1 of Octopus sinensis. Taxonomy (NCBI): domain Eukaryota; kingdom Metazoa; phylum Mollusca; class Cephalopoda; order Octopoda; family Octopodidae; genus Octopus; species Octopus sinensis. The sequence goes on along the minus strand of NC_043014.1, from coordinate 20,468,376 downwards.
TTGCTCGGCTTAGGTCTCGGGTCTTTAGCGGAAGATACCTTTCGAAGGTGCCAAGCAGTGGGAATGAACCCGGAACCACATGGTTAGGAAGTAAACTTCTCGTTTATTACTTCTTTTAAATGTATTAGATATATCTGCTTCTCATGTTTTTAACTTCAATTACTTACTCTGTAATAATTAATAGATTCGGAGATACAGGGGAGATAACAATACGCACACATATATGAAAACGCACTTATCTATCTATCTATCTATCTATCTATCTATCTATCTATCTATCTATCTATCTATCTATCTATCTATCTATCTATCTATCTATCTATCTATCTATCTAGGTCGCCCCCCAGGACACCCTAAGACTGTTTCCACACGTTTTCTCCATTCATTACGATCTTCCATAATGGTCTTCAGCTTCTGTATCCCATCCATACCAGTATCTTCCAGTTGTCGATATAGGTCGTCTTCCTCCTTCCTCTCCTATTTCTTCCTTCCGTTGGTAGCCTGTTAGCAAGTTCATCTGTATGCCTGATGCAGTGTCCAGCTAGCCTCGTCCTTCTACACTGTGTCTTCAATGTCACTTTCGGTAGTTCCCGGTATAAGTCGGCGTTTGTTGTCTGACTCTTCCAGAATTTAATCAAACAACTGAAGCCAAGCAATCTAAACAAATTTATTTGTCAATAAGAAATGAACCAAAAGAAGAACTGCAGAGATGTTAACAAGTACATTGGAAATGTAATTAGGATTTTTGACAAAAAATTCGAGTAATTATTATGATGATAATTACTTGAAAGATGTTGCATATAATCTCAAACTTCAGTATCTCAATTTTCTTTTGCTGTTGTCTTCAGATATTTTTGTGATTGACAAATTTTGAAACAAGTAAATTCATTTAAATAAGTAGATTTTAATTACTATTTCTTCGTATTTCAATATACAAGTATTGGACATTATACATATAACCTTTTGTAGGTTTGTCATTTTAACTTCATTGCTTCGTTTGTGGTGTTCAGTAGATGATAAAAAAAGGAACATAAAAAAGAAGCAGCAAGTAAGAAACTAAGCATGTTGTCCTAATAGTTTCACTGTTTCGTTTTCTTCACTATTTTTCGTTATTCCTCACATCTTAACGTCGTCAAAAACAGGATTGTTTTCTACATCAGCATTTAATTACCTTGCTTAAGCACTATTCTAACCTGAATCCTAGCGACGAATACAGAGAATACAACATACACACATGCGCGCACGCTCTCCGACACACGCAAACACACAGACACACAAATACACATACAGACACTACACACACGCACACACACACATACACACACACACACACACATATATATATTCTCTCTCTCTCCGCCTTTCATACATACACATACATGATACATATTATTTTATTCTTTTACTTGTTGCAGTCATTTGACTGCGGCCGTGCTGGAGTACTAACTTAAAGTGAGTTAGTCGAAGAGATCGACCCCAGGACTTATCCTTTGTAAGCGTAGTACTTATTCTATCGGCCTATTTTTGTCGAACCGCTAAGTTACGGTTGTCAAGCGATTGTGGTGGAACTAACAACCTCACACAAATATATACATATATATATATATATATATACGACGGACTTCTTTTACTACATCCACTCACAAGGCTTTGGTCGGCCCAAGGCTATAGCAGAAGACTCTTGGCCAAGGTTCCACACAATGAGACTGAACCCAGAACCATTTAATTGGGTGGCACAGAGCCACGCCTATATATACAGCGAGGGAGAAAGAGAGAGAGAGATAGAGAGAGAGAAGAAGTGAGAGAGAAATCTACTTAAACTCCATTGTTGTAGACGTCATCTGATTCACTCTTACACTATCTATGACTTTTATCGTTTACGCTTTATAATCTGAATTTCTTAATGTACTTTCTAGTTTCATTCTTCATTATTTCTAACCCTGAATTATTCATGTTTCCCTGCTACAATAATCCAGTTCGTTTACATAGTAATATTACATCACATGTGTATTTTCTCATAAATATATCTCATAATTTTGCCCCACACGTCATAATATTTTGAAGTATTAATATATGTTCTGATAAAGGCACCGACCTGGCAGAATCGTTAGCAGCTGGGTAAAATGTTTAGCGGCATTTCTTCCGCTTTTTACGTTCTGAGTTCAAATTTTACCGATGTCGACTTTCCACTTCATCATTTTGAGGTTAATAGAATAAGTACCAGTTGAACAGTGGGGTCCATGTAATCGGCTTACCCCTTCCCTTGAAATTGCTGGTCTTGTGCCAAAGTTTGAAACCAATATATGTTCTGAGACAAATTCAGGCACATAAGTTTATACATCTTTATTTATATGTAGGCAAGCATATATGAGTGTATATAAATGTATACGCGTGTGCTTGCTGCTTATATACGTGAAAAGTTTTTGCACTCCATCCAAGTCCATTCATTATCCCTGACGCATGACACATTTCATGTAGCTAATTTATTTTCAGACATGAAACGACTCACATACCTTTCTCGGACTATTCATTTCGTCCCCCGAGACTTTTTCCTTCTTTCCTCTTTCTGACGAAGAGCCATTTTCGAAACACCACACACTCTTTTTCAATCTTAAAATTTCTCTGAGAGTCAGTCTAATACTGTTTACATCCTTTTGAATTCTATTGTTTTCCTTGTTCTTTATATATCATTATTTCAAGGATATAAATGCCTCTTAAACGGATGTCAGCAAATATCTGAATTTCATGCAGAGTATATCAATATTGTTATGTAGTTCCTTTTTATATCAAGTTCTGACCCTGACAAAATGTCCAATTAACTATATTCATTATGAATCTCTAATTTAATTTTTCTAATTTGAATGAATTGGGCATGGAAATGATCGTAGGATCTATGAGTTTGATACGGTTCAAAATTAGGTTTGTTTCAATAAATTGATGTCTGTATATCGATTTCTCCATTATTTCTATACCAATATGCTGAGAACAGACTTTAAATCGTCAATTTCCACATTTCATTATACATTCACTATAAATACACGTCGTGTTGAAATCGAGGAAAGTTAACCAACAGAATTTTAAAAAAAAGTTCGTTATTTCTATATTGAATAAATTTCGGGATTAATCCTATGGATTCTTCCATCTTCAGTAGAAAATACGATAAGAAATAAATGAAATACTTACACGCACCAATAGAAAAAAGCACAAGCTAGAGTCATGTGTACACATAAGTACCCCAATTATATCTAAATGTAAAATCCTTTAGTTTTTTTGCCCTTGTATATTATATATATATATATATATATACACATACATACATACATACACACACACACACACATATATATATATATATATATATGTTTCTATCTATCTATCTATCTATCTATATATAGAGAGATAGATAGATAGATAGATAGATAGATAGATAGATAGATAGATAGATAGATAGATAGATAGATATGCGTACATATCTGTTCGTAATGTATATATTTATAACTATGTACTTGTATATTTATCGATGGCAGTAAAGCTATTTTATAAACATTATCAACCATATATACTCAACGTATATACTTCATGTATTTGTTGGTAGGCTGCTACTGGCGTTGTGGAGTAGAATACACTACCACGCCAATAGCAGCCTACCAGCAAATACAATACTAGAGTATAAATTGGCGTACTGGTAGGTTGTCAGCGTGTCCAATAGCAAACGGGCCTCCTTAGACATTAGGGTCCATATGCGGGGGTGGGGGCGGACAAGCTAGTAAGTAGGGGGCGTATGAAAAATAACTTTACTTTCAAAGAAAATATATGAAGACTTAGAGAAAGAATAAAGATTTTAAAGGACCCAAATAAAACAATTGATCAAAGCAGTTGGTCAAACAATTCCTTAGTTGTTTTGCAATATTTTCCCCCTATAAGCACATTTATGCTATTGAAAAATCATTAAAAATTTCTGATTTTTTTCACACCCGTTGTTTCTGTTTATAATTTTAAAAAATTTCACACACACACACAGGCACAGGTATACACACACACACACACGCACACATACACACACAAACACACGCACACACACGGCCTCGCTTGGTGGGGGATTTAAAGTAAAATTTATTTTGTTGTTTAGATCCCAGCAATATATCATGCGTGTGTTACTTCCGCATCATCATTCCGTAAAATGTGTGTATTGGAAAAAAGTTATTGAAAAACTCAATTGTTCTGAATATAGTGGACTGCATATAATACACGTCTTGCACATTTGAACTATCTGTTAATGTGTAAAGTGTGCAGCACAAGTAAACTATTTAAAAATATCTACCAATCATTTAGAACTTTAAAAAATTGATACATGTATAATATACTGCTATTTTGAAAATGTTATAAGGGCTTTATATATAAAAAAAAGTAATGGCAAGAGCATGGAAAAAAAGAATAATAGAAGGAAGTAAAATATTAAAAGCAGAAGAGCAATCGAAGTGGGGGTGATAGAATTCTCGGCATATGTACGTATAATTAAAGACAATATATGAACATGTTTGAAAGAAATCTCTTTCGTAAAGAGCAAACAAACAAACAAATGATGTATATTTATGAAGACGTGGTATTGGTTAGAATGCCGTGATTTTCATAAGAAGACATAACTATCACTTTGACAGTAAAAGTCTTCATTAAAAATTATGAAATTGATTTATAGATTTATTGGTCTTTTCAGTTTGGTTTAAAAATTTCAAAATAAGAGTACACTTCCAAAGTAACAGCATACTATATATTCACCGAAAGATTTATTTAAAATTTCATTCTGAATTAACATTTGGTATTCCTATATACTGCCAGTAATATGTACGGTACATATACATTATGATTATTCAAAAATATACATTTTTCGGCAAAAATTTCACTTGCATGTTTTTGTTATATATTATCTCGAAAATTTTATTTATTCCTCATAAAAATTAAATGATAGCATTGCAGCTGCGGGTGGGTCCCCTTAGTCTCATGGCAACCAATATTTGTAGATCCATTCGCCACTGGCTGTATATATATATATATATATATATATATATATATATATATATATATACAGTTAGTGCGAAAGGATATTCTGACAGGATAAAAGATATTAATACCTATCCACAAGTGGAGTGGTGAACAACGTGTTAACGGCTATCTATGAAACATACAAATGGGTGTAATATGCTGATTCTCTTAGTAACCCTGACATGTGTTTATCTGTGTTATACGTACAGGCCTTACCAGTACGAAACCATTCTAGGTGGCTTAAGGTATTTCTAGTAAGGATTATACTAATCTCATTCTATCAGACGCACGCCTTTCTTACAAGTACATACAAGTAAATATATAGATATATGTATACATATGCGAGCATGCCTGTACACATAGATACATGTAAGCAAGTGCACATGCCTGCAGTTACCCTATATAAATATGTATATGTATATGTATATGTATATATATATATATATATATATATATATATATATAATATATATATATATATATATATATATATGTGGTGTGTGTGTGTGTGTGTATAATTTGTGCGCGGGGGCTTGCAAGCGTGTGTGTGCACGCGCGCGTGTATGCTTTCACATATCGGAAAATGAATATTCGGATGGTCAATGACCTGAATTCGCTGCTTACTGAGTCAAGAGTTAAGTCGCTGAATACTCCTCACTCATGTGTACTCTTAGCTTAATTTTCAGTTGGAGTCCATATGACAGTATTACAAGATGCGATCCATCTGGTGTGTGTCCGTAGAGTTGCCATCTACCCAGTTTCATTCACAAGACTTGAAGCAATCCGAGGCCATAGTCAAAACAAACATGACTAAATATTTGTGAAGTTCGTTTTACAACCTCGTGGTTTGGTTACATGACGTGGATTCTTGGAAATCGATATATTAATGACTTAATACTATGCACGTATACATCTTTTATATTTTACTTGTTTCAGTCATTAGACTGTGGCCATGCTGAGATACTGCCTTAAAGGAATATTAGTCGAATAAATCGGTCCCAGAACTTATTTATTAAAACCCGGTACTTATTCTCTCGGTCTCATTTGCCGAAACGCTAAGTTATCAGGACGTAAACACAACACCGGTTGTCAAGTGATAGCGGAGGGCAAACATAGACATAACCCCCCACACATACACAACGGGCTTCTTTCGGTTTCCAGCTACCTTTGTTCAACCCGAGGCTAAAGTAGAAAACACATGCCCGAGGTGTACCCGGAACCATATGGCTTCGAAGCAAGCTTCTTCCTACACAGTCACACCTGCGCCTATTACACGTAATATATCACACACATTAATACATGATCGTTTATTGTGGGACATTTTGTGTGTGATTCTACCCGGAATTGCACGAAGTGGACTACCACACCTTTGAAGATTCTATTTATTTATTATTTATTTATCTAATTTCTATTTGTGCATCCTTTAATGCTGTAGTGTCTCCCATTGGTCGATGTTTTGTGTGTTGTTTCTCGTCCTTTGATATTGCCCTGCATGTCTTGGGTCCTTGTGGCCAATTACAGAAATCATCATCATCATCATCATCATCATCATCATCATCACCATCATTATTATTATTATTATATTATTATTATTATTATTATTATTATTATTATTATCAGTGAGTGAGAGAGCAGCACATGCCATAAAAGTGGCATTGAGGTACAAATATACGAAGCCCAATATACCCATCATGACTACCACTCTGATAAGAGTACACCAAGTACATGCATCAGAACCATATGTACTGGGTGGACTGGAGCAACGTGAAATGAACAGCTTTGCTCAAGAATACAACACGTCGCTCAGAATGGAAGCCACAATCTTATGATAATGAGTGTAACACCCTAACCACAAAGCCACGTGGATCTATATTATATGTATATATATATATACATAATGGCTTATATTGCTATGCACATAAATGCCTATATACAATTTCACCGTCACTTACATGTACCTTTTTGGCCTTTTCGTATTGTGCAACAGTTAAAATGTCTGTGTTTACATATATGTAAGTAATTATACTCATTTCATCCATTATTAGATGTCCATCTATATTTTAGATATAAATATAACCAATACTAAATTTATTACGTAAAAAGCGGCAAAATGCGTTACTCTGGCGTCTATAAGGGTAAACAGTCTCATATTTATATCTTACTCTCTTATGGCATAAATTTCCACTATTTTATAAACTCAAACTTACATACTCTCATATTTGCATACAATCGTATAAATCAATAATATGATATTATATAAATTCACCTTCGCTTATATATCAATATATATATATATTATTGAGTCTTACATAATATACGCATATATTCATACACGAGTGTGCGAGTGCGCAGAGCACATACACATATGTATATAATATGTGTGTGTATGTTTGTGTTTAATGTAATATACAACTCTGTACATTCATAAACACACATATATTCTCACACATACATACTGACAATTCCTCTCATTCACACACAAGCATACACACACGCACACACACGCACAGACATACATTGCCTGTTTTTATTGCTTTATATTTTTTCTAAAATAATGGTTTTGTCACTATGGTAATTAAAAAGTGGTGTAGTATATTTTTTCAGCGCGCAGCAACTATTTCAACTTAGTGTACGTATATATATCTTCAATACCTCATTATATGATAGCTATAACACATAATTATATCATAATTTCTTGAGATATCAATACGCTTTTGTTTGCCTATTGTTTCATAACATGAATTTCTTGAAAAATTTTCCTCTATTTTAGTTCTACTTTCATTTATTTTATATTTTTCCTAATTCGTTTTATATTTCTTCGAATTTATACTGCGGCGTAAAAGCTTTCCAATTTAGGATGATGTAATATATATTTATTTTCCCTTCCATGACTGGTTTTAGAGAATATTTTGATGGTCATGTTTGTATATAGCGTTTAGACGGTTTTTACTCACTGCAAAAGACCCCATTTCAAATTTATGTCTCGTACTTATTTAAAACATCTCTATTCGTGGGCAGCTATATTGTAACTTTTGGATTTAAAAAAAGGAGCAAATTGCTGCATTGCATTACACCGTTATACAACAGTACCAGTTTGCAATATGTATATATATATATATATATATATGTATATATATATATATATATATATATATATATATTTAATAATATAAGGGTAATAAAGATTTTAGATATTTTTACTACCAGTGGCCTAGCGTATAGAAAAATTAGTCAATAGACAATATATATTATTCATACAAAATAAAGTGTACATTATATGAATAATATATAGTCTATTGACTAATTTTTCTATACGCTAGGCCTCTGGTAGTAAAAATTTCTAAAATCTTTATTACCCTGATATTATTAATTATGTCTAATGATTTCTGGAAAATTGTTCGAAGAAATTGCCGGCATTTTTCTGCTACCGACAAAAAACTGCGCTTGCGCGGTGGATTTGAAAAATTAAAATGTATAAGCAGGAGGGACATGCTGGATTTGCCTCGTACTTATATGTTTAAGCTAGGCGTACCTGTTGACGAAGACTTCGCCTGGCAAATTATTTTATTTGCTAAAAAATGTTTGAAAGCATGGTCCAGGAAATAGATAGTAAATGTTTTTATTTTTCATTCCCTTCGAGATTTTTCCCTAATTAGGGGTTTGGACATTAGCTGTTTCTCCTCGCGTAAGGGAGTCCTATGATGGATACCTCTCATTGTGTTTAAATGTATACTGTATATATATATATATATATATATATATATATATATATATATATATATATATATATATATATTATATTATATATATATATATATATATTATATATATATATATATATATTATATATATATATATATATATATATATATGAGTTTGGAGGGATATATTGTTCAGGATGATACCGTGTTAGCTCTCCGTTGAGTTCCAGTTAATGGTTAACCACAACGATCAGTATCCAACATCTGTGTCGACAATTATTAGTTAGTCACTCCATGAATTCTTCCTTTACGTAATTCCGTGTCTCCTACGCTGGACAGTAAAAGGGTGTCTGGAGTATATATTAATATTAATGATTATAAAGAGTATGGACACTTGTACAGCCACCAAATTTATTTTATAGTTAAATTCAAACTACGAAGTAAACAAAGTTTGCTTCAGAAGCGTTGAGAAATATTGAAAGATACAGATAAGGAAATAATTTATTCTCAAACGCAGAATAATGCTAACAGAATATAATAAGCATATTTTGCAGAAAAATTTGCCAGTAGCCAGTCATGAGACTTTAACTCGCACCCTTGTGATTACCGGTCATAGTGCTTTACCATTAAGCTAAACTGCCCACCGAAAAATTAATCTGCAATTTTTGAACTTATAAATCTAGCTTATAAGACACTATGTTAAATTCAAACTACGATGAAAGTAAACAAAGTTTGCTTTAGAAGCGTTGAGATGTATTAAAAAATAGAGATAAGGAAATATTTTATAGTTACATACAACATACTATAATGACCATTATAATATGACAATTATAATGGTCCATTACAATATAAGTGATCCTCCTGTATTTTCTTTTATCCAAGGCCAGGAACTTTGCAGCACACCCTCATATGTATTGCCTGGATTTCACTAATACTCCCCTTACGTACTATATTTGTCTGTGTGTGTGTGTATACTTATGCATGTATGTGTGTGTGTGTGTGTGCTCATTTACGCTGACGTACAGAGACGCATGAGACACCTGACTGAAAAAAATGAAATCCCGATAAGAGAAATTGGTAAACCGCCAGCTGCAAATTTGATCACACTCTTAGTATAAGAACTTCACCTAAATAACACCGTTCGTGTTATTTCATTTGTCTGAAACACAGAAAACAAACTAAGAAGCAATCAACAGAGGTTCTGTATCTATGTGTATGTATGTAAGTATGTGTGTGTGTGTACATGAAAAGGAGTGAATTGAGAGAATCTTCAGAGCATCGGAAAATATGCCAGGCGATATGTGTTTTGAACAACTGCGCTGTGAGATCAAATCCCACTTTTTATCATTTTGGGTTCGATAAATAAAGTACTATTAACTAAACCGGAGGATGAGTAGAATAGTTAGAGCTCGGAGGATATAAGTTGCATCATCTGTTCCAGTTCTTTGCATTATAACGGTAGCAACGCCAGAAAAATTACTGGAACAACATTGTATTGTCACCGACATGAACAAGATCGGAGGCATTAGGTCATCCATAAAAAAAAAACTTGCCCGGACTTGAGCATCGGAGAAGAATTTTCTAAGTGTAGATCCATACTTAGTGATATATCGAAGCGTACGCACACGTGCGCACACACTCACACACGCGCGCGCACGCGCACAAAGCTTTTATCTTTTATCTTGTACTTATTTAGTCATTAGACTCCTGGGGCACCGCCTTGAACAATTTCTTTAGTCGAATGAATCGACGTGGTACTTATCATGTCGGTTACTTTTATCGAACTGCTGACTTGCAGGGACATAAACGCATCAACGCCGTTTGTTAATCGGTAATGGAAGGTGGACACACTGACACACAGAATACGGAGTAAGGGCCATATAAAAGGAAAAATAGGAAAAATATACCTGTTTTCTGCATATTCTCTCCCTTTGTACACATACATAAATACACAAACACACACATACATACATACATACATACATATATACATACATACACACATACATACATACGTACATACATACATACATACATACATACATACATACATACATACATACATACATACATATATGTATCCATATATGTGTACATATCTTTCAATAATGAGACACTTCGAAAATCTGACACTTTAGAAAGGAGGCCTCCGTCCTGAAAAAAGTTGTTCTCAACCGACCTACAGACACTCCCTTGTTACTCTCGCAGAAAAGAGCGAGCTGGCTGAAAGCTGTAACGAACAACGTATTGTTCATCATTTGTGATATTAGCCGTGCGTAAGCCTAACTCTCGTGAAACGGTAATGATATTATTGTCTACAGTTTTGAAGAGCTATGGCCTGTGTGCATTTGTAGAAAATTATTGCTGCAGCAACCTGTCCCTTGTCTGTTGTAAGCTGGTCATATTCTTTTATTCTTTTAAATGTTTCAGTCATTTGACTGCGGCCATGCAGGAGCAACGCCTTTAGTCGAACAAATCGATTCCAGAACTTATTCTTTGTAAGCCTGGTACTTATTCTATAGGTCTGTTTGCCGAACCTCTAAGTTAGGGGGACGTAAACACACCAACATCGGTTGTCAAGCGATGTTGGGGAGACACACAAAGACACACGCGCGCGCGCACATACACACACACACATATATATGACCAACTTCTTTCAGTTTCCGTTTACCATATCCACTCACAAGGCTTTGGCCGGCCCGAGGTTATAGTAGAAGACACCCAAGTTACTACGCAATGGGACTGAACCCTGAACCATGTGGTTGGTAAGTAGGCTACTTACCACACCGCTGCTTCAGTTCAATGAATTTCAATAAACTTAAGAGCCATATTTTCGTCTACTGTTGGTTGGTTCTGCTTTGTGTGTCATTTGTCCGAACAGCTTCTATTTCAACTTGACTGCCATGTTTCATAGTATCCCTTGCCTCTGGTCATCTCTGTTACGTATAGCGGAGATCTCTTCTCTGTCTACTCTGCTGTCTATGTGTATTCCCAAGATCTTTCGCTGCTTGTTTACAGGTAGCCAGCAATTTCCAAAATTTATTTTCAAGTTTTGTTGACCTTTTTATTGAAAGCTCTCATGTTATTTTCCAATTTGCTGCATAGATCCACACAAGCTCTTTATTTAAGCTAGCAACAGCTACATTGATTTTTCTTGTCGATCTTACTGGTGCAAAGATTGTGGAGTCCTTAGCTTAGAGGTGCAGCTTGTTTGCATAGAACGAGGAGATTCACGAAGACTTAGAACTAGAGAGGCTCAAGTATTATGCCTTGTGAGGCTGATACATTCAAGACTAATGGGTCAGAGTATTAACCTGAAAGAGAAGCTTTTACCTCCATCCACACTATTTGTAACAGCGCAAATATATGTAAACACGCTCTCTCCCCCTTCTCTCTCACACGCACATACACACACGCATGCACATATACACGCACACATACACGCACACTTATACACGCACGCACACTCACACACACACATACACACATACATATGGACAATTTACGTTAGGTAAGAAATTAAAACAACCGTAAAAAGACATTTAACATATTTTCATTGTCGGTATCAAATTTATTGCTACAACGAAAATGAATATAATTGTTTGTTATAGGATTAATGTAATTCTTTGTTGTTCTAATCGAATATCGATGGTGGAAGATGGCTGTATTAGCAGTGGTGGTTGTGTTATAATGGTGGTGGTAAACTGAAAAAAAAATAGTAATAATAGTAGTGATATAGTAGATATTTGACAGAATTACAGGTATGACAATTGATTTGTGAAGACAGTTGTACGAGAAAGAAATGACATATATGGGAAAATGGTGGCGGCGTAACGGCAGGGTTAGTAGTGGTAGTGACAAAGGTGTAAGAGATGAAAACTGGCTTTTATGGTGGTAATGGCGTAGAGACGTGGTACTCTCGTGGAGGTAATGTTGTGGTGGTAGTGGTGTGACAGCAGTGTAGTGGCAGTGGTGTGGAAGCTCGTGACTTAGTGGTTAGAGGGTGTTGCACTCATAATCGTAAGATTGTTGGTTTGATTCCTGGACCGAGCGACGCGTTGTGTTCTTGAGCAAGACGTTTCCTTTCAGTCCACTCAGCTGGCAAAAACGAGTAATCCTGCGACGGACCCGCGTCCCGTCCAGGTGAAGAATATACACGCGCCATGAAAACCGGGAAAACGACCCTTGTGAGTCGGTGGGACTCGAGATGGTAACCTTTACTTTTACCTTGTGGTGGTGGTAAACATGAACGATAAGATTAGTAGTGGATTATGTTGTAGGAGGTGGTGCATTAGTGGTGCATTGCTATGGGTGATTGTGTATTAGAGTAGTTGGCAATGTAGTAGTACTAGCGGTAGTGTAGAATTGATGACTATAGTGTATTAGCGTACGGTGACGTAGTGAATTCGGCGATGTTCGTTGGCTTTTGCTTAATGGTGTGATGAGGTGGTGTTGGCGATGATGTTGGGGTGATGGCGGTGTCAGTGGTAGCATAGTGGAACACGTAGTAGTGTTGATGGCGTTAAGGACGATCATCGGATTAATAAAGGTGAAATGCTGGTGAAATATTTATGACATTTAGTTTTCTGGTTGAACAGAATTATTATCAAAGGCATTCTATTCATGACTATCCCTTCAATGTCTTAAGTCCAGCGTACTCTCTTTTAGGACGGTGCGGTGTAATGAGAGAAAAGTTTAGCTACTGTATCTAGCAGATCCGATGCCCGCTGGAAAATTTTCATATTGTTGTTAGTATTTGACCCCAGATTATCTCTCATCAGGAACACTTATGATCAAAGATGGTACGTCCATGACCCTCTCAACTATTTATATTTCAAAGTATATCGGGGACGAGATTATCCAATGTAACTTCATTTTTTAATGAGTAAAGAACAATTGAGGAAGATTTGGTTGCTATTTCAGCAGGTCTCTGATTAAAAGACTACCTACCGTGACCATCCCATCTATTTTTTATGGTAGTGTATTTCGCCAACATTCTCAAATGTTCCTTTCCCCTTCTTTGAAACAGATGTGCGTGATTTGTGAGAGATTTTACTGGCATTTCTAGCAGTAGCGCCATAATTAGGTGTATGCTTAGTTATTGCAGGTAGTAGTAGAAGCATTGTAATTTTATTTGAATAGCAGCTATGTAAGTTGGCGCGTACATATAGATGTATGTAGGCGTGTATAGATAGGTGTGTGTGTAGGTGTGTAAATATATTTGTGTATGGGGGTAAGTAGGCATATGTAGATGTTTGCATATGTGTATACAGACGTGCATATAATCTTATGCGTAGGTGTGTATGATTATACAGGGTTATTCAAAAAGACTGAACCAATTTCATTACGCAATATTTTAATCAGTAAAAGCAATAGTCACAAGTGTTTACTCACTATCACCTTTTATTTCCTGTCTTATAAGTGTTCAATGTGGCCACTCCCTGCAACACGGGAAACATCAATGCGATAAGAGAATTCTTTCCAGACGCGTATCAGCATATCATGATCCACTGAGTTGATCGCTGTTGTTATTCGATGTTTAAGGTAATCGAGGTGAATTGGTAGCGGTGGAATCTGCTTACAGTCAAGTGAAGGGCCCGTTTTGGAGCATATCGAGATAAGTTTGTCCTGTAACGGTGTTACCTACAAAGAAAAAAGGGATCATAAACCTTGTCCTGAGACACAGCACAGAAGACGTTCACCTTAGGGGTAATCTCTTTCTTGCCCAATTGTTTCATGTGGGTACTCTGTTCCCCAAATATGCACATTGTGACGAGTGACTGTGCCTCTAAAGTGAAAAGTCGCTTCATCACTAAAAATTAAACGTGAAATGAAGGTTTCATCTTCCATCATCTCCAGCATCGAGTCACAAAATTCTATCCGCTTCCTCTTGTCGTCATTGGTAAGTGCCGGAACGAGGCGTCGTCTGTATGGTTTCAAATGTAGACGTCTTCTTGGCATACGCCAGATAGTGGTTTGAGGGATCGCAAGCTCAGTGCTAGTTCGATTTGTGGAATTCCGCGGGCTCTCCTTGGTTGAAAAGCAGACGTGACTTTTTGCATTCTGAGCTCTTCGGTGGTAGGCTTGATATGTCACCCAGCTGACACTTGCACACTCTTACTGACGTTCACTCTTTTTCAAGTATTGCTTGCGATCTTTCGATTTTTGTTTACAGTATGCATATCGTGGATTAGATTGTGTTAGATGTACTATGTCTTCTTTCTTATTTAAGACATTAGAATCGCGGTTCCTAATCAAGAAATCAGTGATGCTCGAGGTCCACAATTATACTATTGAAGATCAGTGAGCTGTGTTTAGTAATGAAACCCGTGAGCTGTGACTAGAATGTTAAAAGGCTGCAGTACAAAACGTATAATTACACGGTTACATATTATTATTCAGACATATCTTTCGATGATTTGAGAAAATTTGTGAATAAACTCAATTGAATGACTAGACCGACGTTTCAAAAATCTGGGTCCATACAAAAATTTATTTGAATTTAATGGCTCCTTTGTTGCGAAAATATGGGTAACTGCATCGTAAAGAGGCATCCTCTTTGACTCAGATCAAATTCAGTGAACTGAAGATGTAAGACAGGTCATTGGAAATGACTAAATGCACTCGTTGAATGACTTGACTGTGCAGGATTTTGCTGATACAAAAAAAATGCCCGTAGGAGACAAGAGACTAATAGCTGAATATGCGAAAGTAAGCCGAGTCTTGGAAAGACTATGTTGTTATGGATATGAGTAAGATTTGACTTATTGGTTTTAGGGAAGTGGGTAAGCAGTTTTAGAGAAGTGGGTAAGTGCTCGACTGTTTCTTATTTTACTTTGAAACGATGAAAGGCAAAGTCAACATCGGCGGAATTTGAACTCAGAGCGCAAAGACGTACGAAGTGCTGCTAAGCATTTTGTTCGGCGTGCTAGCGAATCTGCCAGCTCACCACCCCAAATTTTAAACTAAATATTGATGTATAAGGGCGGAGATCTGGCAGAATCGGTACCACGCCGGTAAAAATGGTTTGTTGCATTTCTTCCGGCACTACAATCTAAGTTTAAACGCTGCTAGTTTCGAATTTGACTTTCATCCCTTTCGCTAAAATAAGTACCTGTTGAATACTGGGGTCGACGTAATCGTCTTATCCCAGCCCGTGAATTTGCTGGCGTTGTGCCATGATTTGACACAGATATAAGTAATATCATTACATACACTTACATACAAAGGCACATAAACTAGCTTACCGCTCTAGTATTCCACTTGAATCTGTTTTAGAAAACCTAAAAGATCCGTTTTGAGAAAATAGTTTTATCAATCACACATATACATGCACACATACGCGCGCGCACACACACACACGCACACACGCACACACACACACACCACACACACACACACACACACACGCAAACACATTCATGCACGCAGCAATATGCATATGCACATAGACATACACAAATATATTTAGTTTTAAACGTCTGCAGGAGATGGAATATTAAATACTGAAAGAAAAAAATAAAACAGAACAAAATTATTTTCTATAATGGCATTCAAGAAGAGGCGATATAGGTCAACTTTCGCCCCTCCACCTTCACTCTCTGTCTGTAATATGTTTCTCTGTTGCCAATGTTTGGCAAAGGATTTTATCTTAGATCTTCCGCTGGAACTAAAATGATATCGTCTTTTCGAGTCCCTGTTGCAATTAAAAACGCGCTTTATTTATATGATTGAATGACAAAAATACATTTAAATATATATAACGTTTATAAAGATATATAACGTTTATATTAAACGTCATCGTGGTAGATCGAAATACTTTGATCCCTAATTAAAAACATTGCTGATTAGAATAATTATGATGATGATTATGATGATGATGATGATGATGATGATGATGATGATGATGATGATGATGATGATGATGATGATGATGATGATGATGATGATGATGATGATGATGATGATGATGATGATGATGATGATGATGATAATAATAATAATAATAAATTGATTATATCGTACAGTAAATTCGATGTCTGTAATTATCCAACCACTATGTAATTGTTACACTAAAAAAAACATTGCCACAGACACACATATACATTCACTTAGATACATACGTATATATATATATGTATATATACATAAAAAATATATATGTATATATACATACATATATATGTATACATATATATATATATATGTGTGTGTATATATATATGTATATATATGTATATATATGTATATCTATATCTATCTATCTATCTATATATATATATATATATATGCTTTTATAATCGTCGAAATGTGTATAGAACGACACATAAGATATTGGATCGAACTCAGAATTGCCGTTATAACTGTAGAATCATCGGGTAATTTACTGTTAGAAAGCGGAAAGAATTTTTCAACAACCAGCAATGGGACTCGAATCTATATCCTGCAAAGTCTTGGTTGAGTGCTTTACCATTAAGCTAAACTATCCTCCGACAAATTTCACCGCGATTTTGGACGGTAAATAGTTAATGTACAACTACGTGTATAAATATAAGCAGACATTTGCTTTTATAAGCGTCGAAATGTGTATAGAACAACACAAATAAAATGATACATACATGCATACACACAAGCGCACACACAAACACACACACACATATTGTTGACATAAGAATTTATCAATTTTCGGGTGAACGTGAAATAATTTCTTTTTTTTTTTCGGGTGGGCGAATTATATCCCGAAGCTCATAAATACGATAAATGATAGCATGTAAATATCGGTGTGAGAAATCCTTTTGGAGAGAAAAAAATCGAAGGCTGCCCGTGTGACTCGAACTCACGTCACCTGCAGACATGACACACATTCTACTATTGGACCAAAACAATCTTTCGATTTCTCTATCCATTTTAGGGACTTTATTATTAACAGCGAGAACTGTATGTTGTTGACGTCATAGATTTCCGAGAAAACGTAAGATAATTCCTTTTCCATTTTTTTCTATTTTTGGAATTGTATCTCGAAGGTCATAAATGATATGAATAATAGCATGCAAATATTAGGTTGAAAATCCCTTCCTTAGCCCATTATTAATCTGCTATTATTTACAGCAGGTATGTGCTTCGAGATACTATTAAAAAAAGGTGAATTGCACACACACACACACACACACACACACACACAAAAGTTAGAGTGTATTGCATCGTCCTACATCTATGAAATATATCAAATATAGAGTAACGATTTATTGTGGAAATTGGAAAATTGAACACCAAGAGTTGCGAAAGTGAGGGTTTTTCATTGTTCACCAACACGGTTGTTAACCATATGCCATCAGAATGATCTCTTATATTCAGATTAAACTTGTTAGGTCTTACTCAGAATTCCAGGTCAAGTAATATACAGCGATAGCGTGTGATTCAGAGTTGCTAGCATGTGGAATTTTAGTTTCTAATAATTATTACTATCTACCTAGTTTCAGCGTGCGGATATCTTTCTTTTTTTTTATCTCTGTTTACATATACATGTATGTGTTGTATATTGTGAATTACTGAAATTTTGAGACTCGGCAGAATTTGAACTCAGGACTTAAAGACTGACGAAGTGCCGCTAAGTATTTTGCCCAGAGTGCTAACGATTGTGCTAGCTCACCGCCTTAAAAATGAACTGCTTACAGCGTCATCTTTAATATTGAGAGAAAGATTTCCAATCTTTCTTAGAATGAAAAATCGTTGTAAAAGTAATATAACTTACAAACTGGTAAATTCAAAGAGAACATTACTAATATACCCCACTTCTCGGTTCTACATATGATAGAGTGACGTCATAATGTCATGTGGTTAACTTCTCAGTCTTCACTTAATGTAAAATTTTATATTGCAAGAGACATCCTAACTCTTATACACAAATAATCCCTCCTTATCATTCACAGAGAGAACGTTTAACAGACACAACCTTGAAATTACTCATAGTTGCATCATAAACATAAAAGAAGCAAATATCACATACACTAACCAATGTTTCTCACTGACGAACATTCTAATGCAGGAACATTATTAAAGCTCAGTGGGAAAATATTGCAGCATAGAAACAACAATACATGAAACAACAATACATGAAGTAGAAGACATCTCTGTGGAACATAATCTTATAGCAAATCAGAATTTTTACATAGGCATGAGAGAAGGAAAACTTAAACAGTATTTTATAATCCCATTCCCTGCAATTAGATAGCTATGTAGGTAAGTAGGTAGAGAAATACAGGTGGAAATATATAGATAGACACGCAGGTGTGTATATTTGTGTTTATCTTTGCCAATATAAAATCCGGTGTTGTGTCAAAAACTAACTGAGTGATTCGAGAAAATATATCTCGTTTCAATTATATATGCATAAAAAAGACTCAAAATGTACATCATTAATAAGAATATCGACAACAATGACAGGTGGGGGAAGTTAACTGTTCGAAATAGAAGTAGTAAATTATGTAATTTTCTTTTAGCTGCATCACTTAGAAATACAATATAGATATTGTATATTATATAATAAGCTTATAATATATTTACTGTACATAAACAATAAAAATGATCAAAATGTATAAGGTGTATCTATGCTTCAATGTCTATCTGGAGATGACAACATTGAGAGAGAAAACTGCGAGAAGAGAAAAGGGAAGAGAGAGAAAGAGGGAGAATTGAAGAGAAAGAGAGAGAAAGAGAGAGAGAGAGAGAGAGAGAGAGAGAGAGAGAGCAAATTAAAATATTTCATTCTTTGGAGACATCATTGCTGCATTATTGAAACCGTCTCCACAAAAAAGCGGATATGCTTTGTAAAAGTAAATTTAAAGATGACGAGGAACAATGTTTCCTTTAGGTATATATTAAAATATTCAGTAGAGTTTGTTGTAAATCGGAAATCATCTGAGAAGTTACAAAAATAAATCAGTTTTGAGGTTGAAGGCAAAAATATTTGCAAATTAATGAAGACATTTGATCAAATTGTGTTGTATTTTCGGTTCGGTGGATCGTCTCCAATGATGTTATTGTTCACTTTTATCTCTATTCTATGTCGCCGTCTGCTTTATTCAATATTTTAATCTTGAATATTTTCGTTTCAATACAACAATTTTTCATATAAAGGGAGAAGCAAAATGAGGAAGAGAGAGGAAGGGACGAAAAGAAAGACTAAACCGGAAAAAAGGGAACGAATGACAAACAAATGGCGTACACATACACACAGATACACTCTCTTATACACAAGCATGCTTTACTTCTATCGAACGTAAACATACAAATATTCTCACGCGTGCAAGCAAATGATTATAGAAAAGGGAAAGAGAGGAGATAGAAAAAGAGAAACTGGGTATAGAAATTCAACAAGTTGTTGCGTTTAATTAAGAAGTCAACCGTGATCAATCATACCAAATATCAAAGCCATTTGGGCCATAATCATCGTAGCCGTTTAGAAGTGTCAAGGATTAAGCACTTTTCAATGAGTCTCTTTCTCCTTTTATAATGACAGTGAGATATGATTTGAGGCAGATTTGACTGCTTCTTATTTCAAGTAGACCGAATACTTGGGTCTCTTACATTGACTTGAAAGTGACGTATAGAGAGAAATGGACACAATGGTGTCATATATATATATATATATATATATATATATATATATGTATATATATATATATACATAAGACAAGTTCTAAATAATGGTCATTACATATTTTCTTTTATTACAGCAAATTTGGCTTACAGCTGTTTCCAGGAGTCATTATAGGCACCTTACCGATAGGTTTACTCAATCTGTTTATTGATTAGTTGAGAAGGACCAAAACAAAATTAATGTTACTTTCATATACTTCCTGCAGAAAGTACATCCTTACCTCAGCCCATATAGCATCCCAGTGGCCGACCCTGATCTTGAGAGTCAAAGGATATTTCTTGCCCAACAACAAATATCTTTTGACTCTCTATATTCTACAAATGTCAGGCGAGGCTAGCAATGAATTATTACTCTCAGATCTGGTGTAGTGCACCTGCTGCAAACAGATATCCTAGACTGCATCCATTCTGATCATCTGACTTGCAAGAAGTCAGTCACAAACACGTTCCAGCCTCTGGTGTATAGGCATATTGTCCCATGTCTCTGTCTTTTCTGTCGTTACTAAAACAACTGCTCCTTGGGGGTGGCTGGGTACATACAACTTGCACAGAATATTTCTCATCCTAGCTGTCTCGTCCTTCTTTTGTAATTTTTTCCTGTGTTTAATATCTCTCAGGTTTTATAGTAACCCCTACACTCAGTGCTTCCATCCCCAAAAGTTGGACCTCTGAAAGTATTCTTCTTGCTCATGTCTTTCTTGTGTGTGATGACTTCCAATGGTTCAAGGAGAACATTGACATCATCCTCACTGGTTTTAGAAAACCTGGGACGCTGTAGATGCCGTCTCCTATTCCTGATACAGTACGCTTTGTAAAACAGACAAAATTTATTATGGAAATAATGTTGATAGAGACCATATCGTCATCGTTAAGTGAAAATATTATCTGTTAACCCTAATTTATATTAAGAAATTATTAATTATTTCGAGTGTGTTTCTAACTACGGCATGTGTTTCAATATTTTCTTTGTATTTTCCGATTGATAAAACTTCCATTTTTAATATATTAATGCTTCATGACACTATGCAGGGGACATTTGTGTTATTAACCAGTCCTTATCCAGCTTGTTTTTTCTTGTGTCGTGTGTTGTAATATACTGCATTGTAAATGCCAGTGTTGTACCTAAACGCAAACTAGCTGAAAGGATAGAATGCAAACATACGAGAATAAACAATCGTGTTATTAGCCTGAAACCACAAACCTGTAAACCACAGAACATACTCCGGACACACACACACGCGCACGCACACGCACGCACATATATACATCTCTCTCTCTCTCTCTCTCTCTCTCTCTCTCTCAATATATTATATATATATATATATATATTTAAGTAGACAAATGAATTATCTTATTACGGATAATTCGAAAGATAACCGATACCTGGGTAGCAAACTCACAACAGAAAGGGCACGGTTGAAGTTACCACCATAGGGCATAAAAACCGTGCCTTAGTGCGGAAATTTGAAGTTTTATATATTAAGTATAGGAAAGAATGGAGCTGAACGAAGATTTAACAAAATTCCTTTATTTTATTTTCGACATATGTTTCGAAGTCTGCAAAGTCCCTAATTCCGAGTGAATAAGGAGTCCATTATGCAGCTTTCTCTTCAGGAAAATCCAGGAACTTAATTATCCAACAAAATGCACAACAAGATTTTCGACGACTGCTCACGAGGAGCCCATAAAAATAATGATAAAAAATGTCTATTTATAGGGGTTGACGCTAGATTGGATGAAAGTAGAAGAAATTGTCCGTTGACATAGTTCAAGGGCAGCATCAAGGTAGTAGAAGGAAGGTATAGGAAAATTAAAGAGTGTGAATGTATTCTGTATGACGGGTGTTTATATTTGATGTATTTTATGAATGAGTGCTCGAATGTATGAGTGTGTAAAATTGCCTTAATGTATGTGTGTGTGCGTCTTTGAATGCGTGAAAGTGTGTGTGGAATGCAGAGAGAGAGAGATAGCAAGAATTAACGGTCAAGAACTGAAAAGACTGTGTCTGTGTGCTTGAATGTGACAACTTAATAGGGAGAGGGCGGCCACAATAGCAATGACAAGATACAAGGTTACTGTTGGGATAGGTAGTAGTTCTTGGCAACTATGAGAAAGTCTTTTATACTAACAGGGATGAGGTATCACCTTTCAAATTTTTTTAGGAAATCCAGGGGTTATCTATATTAGACTTCATTGGTAACGCGTCCCTTAAGGACATTCCTATACCACCAAAGGAAACCTTCCTTAAGGAAATTGTCTGCAAAACAAATGCATTCATCAACTGAATTAGATGGCTCGCTTTCTTTCATGATAACGAGGCCAAAACCCATTATTCAACCCAGAGATGCCCCCCTTAATGTAAGAGTTGACTCTCCGAGCCAGTACAAGAACAGGAAAAACTATATCTGGTTTGTGATTCCCTTTGGTAAACAAATCAGATCTAACCTACCGTTGCAGTTTCGCCAAGCCATTGCCAGAAATTTTCCCAGAAATTCGAGATATTACTCCACTATAAATTCGCACAAAGTAAGGATAGCTTTCTCAAATACTAAAAATCTTTCACAGATAATTGCCTCCCATAACAATAAGCTGCTAAATAAGGCCCTGTCACCCATGAGCAGAGACTCTGCCCCTTTAAATTCCAACATAACATATAGTAATAATAATAATAATAATAATAATAATAGAAGTAGCACAGATATTAGCAGCCTTCATACCAGCATTGGCATTAGTAATAGTAATAAGGATAAGAGCACTGACCTCGTCATAAACAGAGGGAGTCTCAACAATAATATTAGCAGCGGTTTTAACAACAGTAGTTTTACGGACATTATCAATCACAGCATTCCCAGAAACAGGGAATATGCAGGTGATATTGCCTTAAATAGTAATGATAATGGGGTGAATAGTATCGAATCCAGCGGTAGTTTTTACAACCATCATAGTAATAAGAACGCTGTATTAGTATCGGAAACTAATCCCAATAGAATAAGGTTCTTATCAAATAACTCCAAAATTAGAAACGCCATTTACCAGTGCAGAATTTATGCTGGATCCGATGTCTTCCTCTATATCGGCGCTACATCATCTAAATTAGCCACAAGAATATCAAACCATTTTTCCACGTTTAGGGATAAAAAGAAACAACACTCTACTGGGCTAAGCAAATTAGTCTGGCGTTTGAAGAACGCGAATTCAACATTTAGGCTGGAATGGTCAATATTATCGGTGTCTTTACCGTTTGATAAGGGCAAAAAAATCTGTGCCCTATGTAATTCCGAACACTTTCATATTCTGTTTGCCCGAGGCCGACTAATAAACTCGATTGTGGAGAGTTCTTTCAGATGCCCACACTAGAAAAAGCATACCTTTTTCTCATACCAATGAAGTCTAATATAGATAACCCCTGGATTTCCTAAAAAAATTTGAAAGGTGATACCTCATCCCTGTTAGTATAAAAGACTTTCTCATAGTTGCCAAGAACTACTACCAATCCCAACAGTAACCTTGTATCTTGTCATTGCTATTGTGGCCGCCCTCTCCCTATTAAGCTGTCACATTCAAGCACACAGACACAGTCTTTTCAGTTCTTGACCGTTAATTCTTGCTATCTCTTTCTCTCTGCATTCCATACACACTTTCACGCATTCAAAGACGCACACACACATACATTAAGGCAATTTTACACACTCATACATTCGAGCACTCATTCATAAAATAAATCAAATATAAACACCAGTCATACAGAATACATTCACACTCTTTAATTTTTCTATACCTTCCTTCTACTACCTTGATGCTGCCCTTGAACTATGTCAACGGACAATTTCTTCTGCTTTCATCCAATCTGGCGTCAACCCCTATAAATAGACATTTTTTATCATTATTTTTATGGGCTCCTCGTGAGCAGTCGTCGAAAAGCTTGTTGTGCATTTTGTTGGAGAATTAAGTTCCTGGATTTTCCTGAAGAGAAAGCTGCATAATGGACTCCTTATTCACTCGGAATTAGGGACTTTGCAGACTTCGAAACATATGTCGAAAATAAAATAAAGGAATTTTGTTAAATCTTCGTTCAGCTCCATTCTTTCCTATACTTTATATATATATATATATATATATATATATATATATATATATATATATATATATGGGTATGTATATATATACGTATATATATATATATATATATATATATGAGAGAGAAAGACAAAGAGTGGAAAAGAGAGACATACAGAGGAAAAACTGTGAGAAAGATGCCAAATAAGTACAATACAAAATTGGTGCTTTATTTATCGACCATGACATGATGAAAAGCAAAGTTGAGTTCGTATTATTTTAAATCGGAGTGCAGAGAAACGGAACGGTTATTTCAAAGCAACTCTCTTTATCAATATATATATGTGTGCATGTGTCTGTGTGTATGCGTGTGTGTGCGTATGCGTGTGAGCGAAGAGGGGAAATAAGAAAGAGAAGGGAGAGAGAGAAGAAAGACAAAGTGATTTAATGAAAAATAACATGATGCAATGAGAGAAAAGTTCACTCATGCATAAACAAACTCGCTGACTGGGGGACACACACACACACATATGGATATATGTGTGTTTTTATATACAGATATGTGTGTGTGTGTGTGTGTGTCTGTCTGTCTGTCTGTCTGTCTCTCTCTCTCTCTATATATATATATATATATACATGTGTATATATATATATATATATGTGTGTGTGTGTGTGTGTGTATCTACAATTATACCCACATACACAAACTCATGAATATTTAAGGACGCTCAGATATGATGGAGAGTCGAACTGAGAAAACGAGTGGGAAGGAGAAATATCGAAAGCGACAGAGATAATAAAAGGTCGCGAAAGAAAGAAAGGAGAAGGGAAGAAAATTAGAAATATAAATACGTGGTAGAGAGGGAGAAGAGAAAGTCTGAGATATTGTGAGAGACAGAGAACGATAAAGATAGAAAGAGAGAAGTTTAATATTTCATCAATATGCGGTTAGAAATATAATTTCGTAATAGTTTTTGAAGCTATGAAGTTAGTTTAACTAACGGTGATGATGATAATCTTAATTTCTTCTGATTCATTAGGTTCTGATTTCAAATTCCGCCGGAGTCAACTTTCCATTTCCCGCCGTAAGAGCTTTGTCTTTTATCTTTACGGAGTTGATAAAATTAAAAATCCCTCTCGTACTGGGTTCCTTTCATTAAAATTGCTTTCATTAAAATCTATCTAATTGCAGGGAATGGGATTATAAGATTGCTGTTTAAGTTTTCCTTCTCTCATGCCTATGTAAAGATTCTGAGTTGCTATTAGATTATGTTCCACAGTAATGTCTTCTGCTTGAAGTATTGTTGCTTCTATGCTGCAATATTTGAAATTATTATTCTCGCCGAGTTCAACTTTGCTTTTCAACCGTTAGTGGCCGATAACATGATAGACCAGTAAAGTACCGGGGCAGGTGTAATCTACTATCCTCTCCTCCCAAATCCTAAGTCTTATGCCGAAAGTAGAAAGGATAATTAATATAGCAGAAAGGATAATTAATCTAGTGCATTCTAGTTTAACTTGCAGGAATTTTATCTCGAAGTTTGGAAAGAACAAGTCTCCTCAACTCTCAAGAAACTTTCTTAAGATCCTTGCAGAATATAGGATGATACCTTTCAGATGGTCGATAATGCGCCTCTTAATTCCAATATCTTTCAGTCTCTTACACAGCAGTTTGGGTTTGTGGCAAGTATACCGATTACCTCAGAAATAATTGTTGTCTTACTTTCCACAGTCTCTTCAGTTCTTTGGTTGCATCCTGGTATTTTCCAGTTTCTTGGTATCGGCTCAGTCATCATAGGGATTTGCAAAGTCTATGATCTTACGTTATTTGTTTATTTTAGGCCTCGTGCCAATCATAGACAGGATTATTAGACTTAAGGTGGTCAACTAGTAGAATCGTTACTGCATCGGACAAATGTTTATTGGCATTTCTCCGAGCTCTTTATATTCTGAGATCAAATGTCGCCGAGGACTTTGTCATCTTTATCTTTGTCTTTCGTCTTTATGGGGATGATAAAATAAGTACCAATCAATTACTGGGGTTGATGTAATCAACTTGCTTCTTCTCCTCAAATTGATGGCCTTGTGCCAAAATTTTAAACATAAATATTATTATTAGGCGGTGAGCTGGCTGAATCACTAGCGCATATTAAAGAAGAATAACTTATTAATCTGCCAGGGATTACAATATGATGTGGATTAATGAGACCATTCTTTTTCACGGTGATATGAATAGTTCAATTTACTTGAACTTGCTACGACATCAAGCAAAGCATCAAGAGAACTTTCAAGATATCTATATCTATATATATAGTGTACACACACAGACATACACACACACATACACACACATATATATATATATACATACATACATACATACATACATATATATATATACATATATATACATACATACATATATATATATATATATATATATATATGTATATATATATATATATATATATACATATATATACATACATACATTTATATATATATATATATATATATATATATAATATATATATATATATATATATATACATGTATCGGATAGAATGGATACTTATACGGGTTTATTATAGATAAAATAAGAATTGTCCAAATTAAAACATATACTGAGATATAAAAAGATATAGAAATATAAAAATATACGAATACTAAAAATATACATGGACATATATATATTTAGACATATATATACTAATAATAGAATATAAATAAAATAATAGTGAAACAGATGAAAACACGTTTAAAAGAATTTTAAGTATGGTATATTAATAGCCATTAAAATAATGTTCCGACGATCGTTTCTGGAGGTCATTTCGTTCGAATTACAGATCAATTTTAAGACGAAGGGAGCATTCTCTGGAAATGAATTTTACGATTCGTCTGTAATTCAGACGAATGAGCTATAAAAACGATTGTCGGAACATTGTATTTCTCCTAACATGTAACCCCAAGCTATTTTTAATGTTTATTACTATACCATATTTAAATTTACCCCCCCCCCCAAAAAAAAAACACGTTTTCTTATCAATATTCTGCTATTATCTTGTATCAATAGTCTATTATTAGTATGTTTGTATATCTATATGTCCATCTATATTTTTAGTATTCTTATGTTTTTATATTTCTATATATTTTTGCATCTCTAATATATCAGTATATGTTTCAGTTTGGACAATTCTTATTTTATCTTAACTGAACCCGTATATCTATGTGTTAATCGTAGTCTGTTTGATTTGAAATTTGTTCCATTCTATCCACTATACTTATCTAACTTATACTTATCATGTTCGACTAGAGCACTTCTACTCTATCTATGTTTTTCGTAAAAAAAATTATAACACTATATATATGGTAACCAATGGTAACTTTCTGACTGGCCATTAGCAACGACATATAATATTACTACATACGAAAGCGGCGAGCTGCCAGAAAAGTTAGCACGCCGGGCGAAATGCTGAGCGGTATTTCGTCTGTCTTAACTTTCGGAGTTCAAATTTCGCCGAGGTCGACTTTGGCTTTCATCCTTTCGGCGTATATTTGATCAATTCTGTAAAGTAGATGTAATTCTTCACGTACGATGTGGACTTTCCTGCTAATGGACTGATTATATCCACAAGGAAGTGGCTCAGTGGATGACAGTGGTCCTTGTTCTTGATCAAGTTCTGTGACCACTTCCTCTCTGCTTTCAGAGTTGGGTCTTTCTTTACTTTGCTGTAGCTACCATCACTTATGCGACTTGCCAATTTCTCAGAGTATTCAGATTTGTTCATCACCACTGTAGCATTTCCCTTGTCCGTTGGAAGTATTATGATGAAATTGTCACTCTGTAGTGTTTTGATAGCGCACTTTTCTTCCTTTGGTTTGGGAAGTTTCGTTTTTCTAGTTCCTGTCTCATTTTCCACCTTTGCATTTGGTATCTTTATGGCTATCTGTTCATATGTGCCTCGTAGACCACTGCCTCAGAGTTGCATCAGCTGCTTTCTGGGCACTCGCTGTTAACCCAACATGAGAATCCTGCTTCTCTGTGTCTCACAGCTGAAGGTGTCCCTTAAGATGTGCCTATTAAATAATCGTTTGTACGCATGGGATTGCGTGAAATGCTTACCTACTAATGTAAGGAAGATCCTTTCCACGCAGATTTCGACGTTGAATGAGAAGGATGGGAAAAACCAAAGGACCTTACGATGGCGCTTTCTTTTGTGTGTTTTAGCTCCCAGCATACAGGAGACAAGGTCCTTAAACCCACTGACAGGTAACACCTCCTATAATAGGTGGCCGCATTGTCAAGATTGTCTTTATTCAAGGACAGGTTCAATATCCTCTTATTGACGCCATTCACCCATGGTCTAAAACACAATAGGTGAGTGTTAAAAGGTTGACTTGCGACGCTATGTTCTCGATAGTGAGGTACCAATATCAATCTTAGCACCATTTGAGATGTTAAAAAAGCCATGCAGTAGGACTGAACTCGATGCCACGAGGATGTGGAGCGAAATTCTTTGTCACACAGCCATACCTGCGTCTCTATTATAACTCATGATATGCTTCTTTAATGCTGCGAGCTTGACGTCATTCGCATCTGGATGAAAAGATACATAATATACTTCGCTACATAAATAAATTTAAGCTTAAGTTCCTGTTTTATTTTTGAGTTAGCGCCGCATCACATACAGATACAGACGCATGTGAGTATGGATGTGTCTGCGTGTGTTAGTATGTATAGATGTATTTGTGTCTGTATGTATATATAATATATGTTAAATGCATGTGCTCACAGTGGCATGTAACCACATGCATAAACAATCAAACTTATATGTGCGTATACATATACACTTCTATGTTTATATATAGTCGTGTAAAGTTGTTTATGAAATCAATATAGTTATTTATTCAAGAATAAATAATTATTTGGTAAGACTTCGTTTTATACTCTTTGATAATGTTGTCTGCATCAATTTAGTAGTATTAGTAGTAGTTGTATTTGTAGTGGAGGTGATGGTGATGGTGGGGATGGAAGTAGTAGTAGTGTCGGTAGAAGTATTTGTAGAAGTGGTGGTGTTGGTGATGGTTGTGGTCGTAGTAGTAGTAGTAGTAGTAGTAGTAGTAGTAGTAGTAGTAGTAGTAGTAGTAGTAGTAGTAGTAGTAGTAAGTGATGGAAAAAGGGGAGGAGGAGAATGAAGGGTAGTAGATCAGAGTGAGGCAGAAAGAAAATACAATCGAAAAAGAAAAAAGTGTTGAGTAGACAAAAAATTCCTAGATTATCGTTTATTTGTGAAGGTGGCCATGATGATGGATATGATGATGATGATGTAGCTATAGCTCGTGATGATGATGATACTGTTGAAGATGCTGCTGGAATAGTTGTTGATGTTGTCATGGTGGTGATCGCGAACAACTTTACCTCAGCAATGTTACCATCACACCACCATGAATACAAAACGACGATGACTCCCATCACCATCACAGCTACCACGAGAACGATCACTACTACCGTAACCACCACCACCGTAACCACCACCACCAACAAAAACAACAACAACAATAACAACAACAATACCAACAACACCATCTCTTCCATAACTAATGCTGTAGTAACAGTGCTAACTTGATCAATCCATCACAAAATACCACTCAATTCTAAATTAGTACATAGAATTTTATTAGACAGAATCAGTCACCACTCACTGTTACAGCACACTTTTAGAAAAACGGAGAAAAAAGGAAAAAAAGAATAATAAATACTAGATGCCAGATGGAAGGCCTGTTTTAATCCCCGCAGGTTGAAGTAATTTGCATATTGGTTCTCAATGTGAAAACAGTCACTAAATTATTCACATAGCTCTCACAGCAATCGGAAATTTCTCAGCAGACGGAAGACAAGATTTTATTAACTGATTGCCCAAAAACACCAGAAAATAAACAGAAACAAAATTAAAAGGAAAACAACTTGTCACTTTCGCCTATGGCAATACTGTGGTCCGTTGATTAACCTGATGGACTCTTCTCTGAGCCAAACGCCCAGCAATAGTAGCTGCAAACACGTATAATGTTCTTGGGAAAAGATATGTATAGCTGAATAGGATTAATAAGTATTTTATGATACTCAGTATTATACCAGCGATTTAAGTGTATGTGGTTTCTAATATAAAATTTTGCATAAAGGAATTATCCAATGCAGGCGAGCTAATGAATGAATATCTTATTAGTAACCGGAATTAGCAATCAAATATCTCTCAAATCACCCGAAAAGAAAAGACTCTTTGGATAACACTGGCCTTCATATAATATGTCTGAATAAATAGGCGTACGAGTGGTTATAGGCGTAGGAGTGGCTGTGTGGTAAGTAGCTTGCTTATGAACCACATGGTTCCGGGTTCAGTCCCACTGCGTTGCACCTTAGGCAAGTGTCTTCCACTGTAGCCTCGGGCCGACCAAAGTCTTGCGAGTGGATTTGGTAGACGGAAACTGAAAGAATCCCGTCGAATATGTATGTATGTGTATGTGTTTGTGTGTCTATGTTTGTTCCCCCAACATCGCTTGACAACCGATGCTGGTGTGTCTACTCCCCCGTAACTTAGCGGTTCGGCAAAAGAGTACGATAGAATAAGTACTAGGCTTACAAAGAATAAGTCCTGGGGTCGATTTTCTCGACTAAAAGCGGTGCTCCAGCATGGCCACAGTCAAATGACTGAAACAAGTAAAGCAGTAAAAGAGTAAAATGACGATAACGAGAATGTCTTGACTGGAACATAATTAAAACGCATTTGCTCAGACGTCCGTGGATCAAGAAAGAGCGGGGGTAAGCAACAATGCGAAAGATACAAACTTACACTACTGAATATTATCTAAAAAATCTGGTCGAAAATATTATTTTTACACAAGTATTTCCAAATTTTTACCAACAAATGATATAATTGCAGTAGTAAATGTAGAAATTATCCATTTGAAAAATGTATGCATTAAATAGTAAGAATGAAACAAAAATCTTAAAGCCTGATCCGTCAACTCACAAAGAAGTAACTAGTTACAAGATATTAAACCACCGACTTTATACATGGATCATATACACAACTAACACTATGACCCGTCGTTGCCGGGTCATAGTGCTAGTGCATGTATATATGTGTATATATATGTTACATGTATATCTATATATATATATACATCTACACATAAAATACAAAATACAAAGTTATATCTTGATATCGCTAGTGATAACAATACTCAAAATATATAACAGACTGAAATTGTAGGCCTGTCTCTTGCAATTTTAATCAATTGTATCTTCTCCTCCCTCTTGTATAGAAGTGCGGCTACAATCCAGCCTACATCTACTTCTGGAGGGACATTTTAAATTTTTGTCCGGGACATCCTACGTCCCAGATATAAAGGTAAAAATAAAATATTTCAACTTTGCAAGGTTCGAGTCGAGTACTCTCTTGCACGCTCCGTTGACTCGAAGCTTGCTTCTATCGTGGCAAATTTACCGCCTCTGGTTAGATACTTGATATCTTTCATAGTCGTACCGAGACACTTTTCGATGGTGCTTTCCTCCAGGTGTTCAAATCTTCTTTTTTCTCTACATTGTATACTTTATAGACAATACTCTTTTCTTTAATTTCATTTTTTATTTCGTTTGGTGGTGTTATCCTAGATTCACAGTCTTTATCGGTGATCAATCTGAAATAGGTTTGTATTTCTTCCATTTTAATTTTAATGAGCTCGCGCCCACCTACGGCTGCAGCGAAATTCATTTTTGGACTTTCTTCTATCGAAGACATTTTAACAAAAATGCTTCCGTATAAACGGTGAAAATATTGTCAATTTCCCCAAACAGGGACACAATTCAATTTTTTAACAATAACCAAAGCTCCTTCTCCCAAAGGGGGAGGGTTAGAGTCTACAATTATTCAACAAATGCAACACAACAACGTTTCCCTTACGAGGAACCAACAAACGTGATAACGATAGTTAAAAGTAATAATAATAACAACAAACCTTACGGTTAATCAAAAAGCAGTACGCAGTTGAAGCTATAGTCCTTTATGTATAAGAAATAAACCAACAGCAGTACTCAGTAGAAGCGGCTGTTCGAGAAAACAGACATTACATACAGCCAAACGTCATATAGATACATAATGCTAGCTAATTAGCAGATAATCTATCTCCATCTGGACACTTATTTTATTTTTAATTTATTCCCATTCATGTGAAACCACTTATTCAAGTTCAAGTCCTTGATGTAATTTTATACCAATTGCTATTTTTACTTTTAATTGTTATGTTACGATTTAATTTAGTTTGATTTTAATTATTACTTACTACATATAATTCAATTGTTATTATCTCTAATTTTTATTGCTAAAGTGAAAGTATCTGAGATAAAATAGAGAAATGTTTTTGTTTCACTTTTAACACGTAATACTGAAATAGTGGAGAAGATATGACATTGCTATGGGATCGCCCTAGGCAAGAAGTTGAACATTCTTTTTGCCTATGAAACTACATGGACCCTAAGTAAGACATAAGTAAAATTTGAATGAAATTGGTTGTGTAGTTCTCAAGTTTTAGGAAAACACGCAGACAGACAGCAGTCAGACACACCTTCTCAGTTTTATAGATATAGATTGTACGTTCTTAAAAAACATAACTTAATGCTTAGGCTCGTGACTTCGAATCCCGGCGCGAATTGTATCTTTGAGCAAGGCATTTATTTCCCGCTGCACCAGTCCACTAAGCTGGCATAAAATGAGGTAGCACCTGTAATTCAAAAGGCCAGCTTTGTCACATTCTGTATCACGTTGAATCTCCCCGAGAACTATGTTACGGGTACGCGTGTCTGTGGCGTGCTCTGTCACTGGCACGTTAATTTCACAATCAGACTGTTCCAGTTATCGGATCAACTGGAACATTCATTGTCATCGACGGTGCGTCAGTTGCATTCTTAAATACGCACTTGAGAAGCATAGAAGCAAATATACAAATATATATATCTTACTATATATACTTTGCCCTAATATTTCAAACGGTTTAATATTATTAACACGATCATACGGTATTATATTATCACTCTAAAATTGAATGTTGACGTACAATTTCCGATTTGAATGAAGTCAAAATTTCGTTATATTTACAAATCTACGAAGTCTGTGAGTGTGTGTATATATATATATATGTATATATATACACGCACAGAAATATATACATAAATGCATTTATATATATACATATATTAAGGCATCGAGCTAGCAGAAACGTTAGCACGCAGGCGAAATGGTTAGTGTTATTCCGTCTGTCTTCATGTTCTGAGCTCAAATTTTGCGGCGGTCGACTTTGTCTTTCATCCTTTCGAGGTCGATAAATTAAGTACCAGTTACGCATTGGGGTCGATCTAATCGACTAGACCCCAAAATTTCGGGCCTTGTGCCTAGAGTAGAAAAATATATATACATATATTTACGTGCGTGTGTACGTGTGTATATACAGACATATACATACATACACATATGTATATGTGCTTATATATCTATATCTGTATCTATAACTATCTAGCAATTAATCTATAATACACACATATATATATATGTACACATACACGCATCTATACATACATACATACATACATACATACATACATACATACATACATGATGTGCGCTTATTTCATGAATGTGGTTTAGATACAGTTTTTTGCTTCTATTTTTTTTTTTTTACTGAAATGTATTGAAGTTAGATTTCTTGCTGTGGGGAATATTTCCGAAAAACTTAAGAAATTTATTTTTGGTGGATATTTTATTAAAATAATGTATCGTCTGTCTGAGTTATGTTATCGTCTATAGACATAAGTTTCGACTTGATGCTTTTTTTATGGAAATGGTTTGTCAAAACGGAGGCTCGTTGACCACCCTGTGCGACATTATGGCGTCGTGGCTATTTTATTGACAGATGCTTTTTAAGAATTTATTCAAATCTCAGATGTATTGCATAAAATACATTCCTCGTCATTTGCTCAATTTACAACAAACCATGTTTGTACACACAAACACGCACACACACACACACACACACACACACACACACACACACACACACACACACACACATACACACACACACATATATATATATATATATATATATATATATATGTATCTATATGTATATATATATGTATGTATGGTATGTGCGAATGTTCTGAGCGTGTGGTAAAAGGCTTGTCAATGATTTACTCGAAAAATCTTTGAATGCTTTTCAGTTGAATTGAAAAGAATTTATTGACAATGTATTCATGCTTGGCTGCTGTGCAAACGTTTACCATTTTGATGCTCACTTCCTTAATACCTAGTGCGGTCAGTTGAAGTGAGACTCGATGTATTTGAAGATATATATATATATATATATATATGTAAATGTGTATACATATATGTATATATAATGTGTGAATATACATATATATAAATATATATATAAATATATATATATTATATATTTAAATTATATATATATATATATATATATATAGTGGAGGCGCAATGGCCCAGTGGTTAGGGCAGCGGACTCGCGGTCATAGGATCGCGGTTTCGATTCCCAGACCGGGCGTTGTGAGTGTTTATTGAGCGAAAACACCTAAAGCTCCATGAGGCTCCGGCAGGGATGGTGGTGATCCCTGCTGTACTCTTTCATCACAACTTTCTCTACTTCCTGTTGTAGAGGCGCAATGGCCCAGTGGTTAGGGCAGCGGACTCGCGGTCGCAGGATCGCGGTTTCGATTCTCAGACCGGGCGTTGTGTGTTTATTGAGCGAAAACACCTAAAAAAGCTCTACGAGGCTCCGGCAGGGGGTGGTGATCCCTGCTGTACTCTTTCACCACAATGGCGGTGCCCCAGCATGGCCACAGCTCAAGAGCTGAAACTGGAAAAAAACAAAAAACAAACAAACAATATATATATATATATATATATATATATATATATATATTTAAATGCGTATATATATATATATGGTTTGCATTTAAATTTTAAAATCTGTAGTGTTGTAATAGTTAATAGGCAAGCAAATATAACACATATACGCATGCATATTCATAAAGACACTCACACACACACACACACACACATACACAACACACAAATATATATGTGTATGTATGGTTGTGTATATGAATTTATGTGTATAGATACACACGATTCATGCGTATATACAGAAATATACAGTTCTTATGAAATCAATATAATTATGTATTGGAGAATAAATAATATATTATTTTTGCAAAGATTTCATTCTTTAATCTTGGTAATGAAATCTATATGAATACATTATTAACACCAATTTCAGCAGCGCCGGCAGCAACAAGGCAGCACTGATAGAAAATGGTATAGAGAGAGAGATAAAGGGGAAAAATGGAGATTCACAGAAATTTGTAGAATTTATATGATGATGATTCTAGTGCTGATGATGATAGTATTGATAGTAATGATGATAACGGTGACTATAACGGTTGTGTTATTAGCGGTGTTTGTGGGAGTCATCCTTATATACACTTTCCTTCCAACTTTATTATCAGCCACAACTTCACGACCAGCAGTAAACATTATCAGTATGGCCAACACAAAGAACGCCATCACTCCCGTCTCAAAACCGATTATGTGTGTATGTATGTATGTATGTATGCATGTATATATGTATGCATGTATGTATGTATGTATGTATGTATGTATGTATGTATGTATGTATGTATGTATGTATGTATGTATGTATGTATGCATGCATGCATGTATATATGTATATATGTATTTTCTCTTCTGTCTTTAAATATATAGATCCTTACACTGAGGAAGGAGCTGGTTTCTAAACAAGATTAAAAGCTCTAATCATTGGAATGTGGATAACAAAAACTATGTCTCATTTTAAGTTTGAGAAAATCCTTGCATATTTTTACTTACAGATTGTATTTGTAGTTTAAGAGTTAAGTTGTTGATTTCCTTCTCTGAAAATCCAAGCTTATCTTGACTGTCAAAACCAAGTGCACCAATTATTATTGGTATAAATGTAAACTTGTAATCTGGACATAGAAGATGGAAAGTTCGAAGCAATTGTCCATAGTTAACCTCTTTCTCTTTGATTTTGTAAGAGATATTCACATCAGCAGGATAAGTGACCTCTACGACGGCACATACTCTTTCTTTTCAGCCTCAAACAACAATGTCCGGCCTGTTATGCTTACACTTGACACATATTCTGGTGGGCATGTTCCACCAGTATTCCTTTTGTTGATTCTTTTACATCACAACGGGGTGATTCTGTACATTTATTCCAGGACAGTCTTTTTTTCCCGGGATGGCATTATGTATTGTTTTTGCGACAACGTCGTGTCGCACAGAAAAGTAAGATCTTGAAACTGTTAATCACATGTGAGATGTCTTCCACAAAAATATGACACAATCTAGATTTTCGACTGTGCCTTGTAACTCTAAGGACTTCACTGTCTCTTTTGTTTATTAGGTGTTTAGTAGCAATCTCCTGTTCTTGGATTGAAAATGCATAACCTTCGAAGTGTGATATGGTTCTCTTCCCTTTTCAGCTCTAAGTTAATGTATATTTTTGGCTCCTGTTCTTGGCAAGTGTTGTCTGAGACGGACTATACGACATGTGTGTGTGTATGTATGCATGCATGTGCGTATCTATCTATCTATCTATCTATCTATCTATGTGTACACACACACACACACACACACGCACAAAGCACACACACATACTCACACACACACACACACACACACACACACTTACTCACACACACACACACATACACACAAGTATAAGTTAAGATATAAGAACTTAATGAAAAATTATCGAAGTCTTGTATCACTATGTTGCGGGCCCTCTTTCAAATAATATCACAACTTTCATCCGATAAAAGTATGGATTTTATTAAATCATGAGTGGCAGATGAATCCATGTTTATCCTGTTTCCGATTGATAGTTCTTTCAGCTGTTTAATTGATCTTGTTAGGTTTCTTTTGTTAAGATATTTCCATGGGTTTTCCATCGGATTAAGCTGGGGGCTTGCTTTGAACAACCGGTTTCATAGATTTAATTCCTTGAGGTCTTTTCCAAGCCTGTGATATATGGCTTGTATATAAGTGGTGAGCCGGGAACTACTTTCTGGAAAATGAACGATCGTCTTATACTTTTCAACATTTGGAGAAATGGATATTAGACACCTTTCAAGTATTTCCAGGCAGTTTGGGCCATCTAAATGATTTTCAACACACATAAGTTCTGGTTAAGCAGAGCAGCCTTTTTCCATACAATAACTCCAATTTCACCATCTTTAGCTGTCAAATGCAAAGAAACGAGCTAGCATACATTTACTTTCAATTAAAATGTTAGCACAATTTGTTTTCCTCAGATCATATTATTGAGTACCAAAATCTCGTCTTCCTCGCTGTAAAACACTTTGGTTCTCTGTGCAGAATGTGATAAATGTGTGTGCAATTATAAGAGTGTGAAACGTTTAAATATAGAAAGATAGAAGGATAGATTTTAAACTATCATAAGCAAATAGTTCTGAGTATAGAAGAAAAAAGTCAAGGAAAAATTTGAAAAGAAATGTTACAAAAATATAAAACCGAATAAAAATTCCGGAGAGATTTAATGGAGTGTCCAAAGGATAATATGGTAGCTGTATGGAAAGAAGTTTGCTTAGCTTATCAGTCACATGGTTGCGGGTTCAGACCCACTCGGTGGCATCTACGGCAGCCGTCTTCTACAATAGCTTCGGGCTGACCAAAGCTTTGTGAGTGGATTTGTAAGACGGAAACTGAAAGAAGCCTGTCGTATATATATATATTTGTCCTCCACCATCGCTTCAAACTGAAGTCGGTATGTTTACGTTTCGGTTGAGTAACTACCTTGCTTTACGAAAGAAATAATTAGTACTAGGGTCGATTCGTTCGACTAAAATACTTCAAGGTGGTGCCCCAGCATAGCTGCAGTTTAATGATTGAAACAACAAAAAACATATATATTTGTGTGTGCATGAATGTGTGTATGTGTGTGTATGTGTGTGTGTGTGTGTAAGATTTATCATAATTTCGAAGGTATGTGGAAGCAGTGAAAAAAACAACTACATTTCTGATACAGAGTTCAACCCTATGTCAAGCTGATTTTACTGAGAATTACGTTAAAGATACTCATGTCCGTGTAATATTCACCGACTTAGAAGGTTAATTTGTTGAGTATTTTTGTACACTGATCGAACAAGTGGACGCTCAAATCGAAGGAATATTCTATCACTTCACATCCTCACATATACATATGCACATGTATGTACATATATATGTATATACATATGTACATATTTATGCATATGTGTGTGTGTGTGTGTGTGTGTGTGTGTGTGTGTGTGTGTGTGTGTGTGTATAATCGTGTGTGTTTGTGTGTTGGTTTTAATCCAAAATGGAAACGAACACCGATATTCTGTGTGATAGACTTGATAATTGTTAAGGGATTTCTTAGCATAAAAGCAATGGAAGTCTTAGTCCACAAATAAAGAATCGTTATCCACCAATGCGCTGTTTAGCAGTCATTTTCATTGTTCGAGATTTACGTATATATATATATATATATACAAATACACTACATTTAAACACATTAAGAGGTATCCATCATAGGACTATCTTTACGCTAGAAGGAACACCTAAAGTCCAAGCCACTTATTAGGGATAAAATCTCGAAGGGAATAAATAATAAAAACATTTACCATCTATTTCCTGGATCATGGTTTCAGACATTTTTTAGCAAATAAAATAATTTTGTAGGCGAAGTCTTCGTGAACAGGTACGACAAGATTAAACATTTTATACCTAATTAATGGTTTGAACTTTAGCTGTTCCTTCTGGCGTAAGGGAGTCCTATGATGGATACCGTTTAATGTGTTAAAATGTACACTGTATTTTGTATGAATAATATATAGTCTCTTGACTAATTTTTCTATACGCTAGGTCACTGGTACTAAAAAATTCTAAAATCTTTATTACCCTGATATTATTATCGTTATTCTACCAATTATATACGTTTTTATTATTATTTATGCAATTTACTTAATCATTGATATTTTATTGTTATTTTAATTTTAATATCTCTATTTCATGTAATTTTATAGATGGTGTAATTTAATTGTTCATTTTGAATTGATAAAAGGTGTTTTTTTTCTAATTTTATATATATATATTATATTGTGTGAAATTTGATTTAGTATTTCTAAATTGAATTTTTTTCCCCTTGTAAGTTTGGATTATATTCCCTCAAATAATATATATATATATATATATTATATATATATATATATACGTACACACATACGCAGACACACACACATATATATGTATGTATGTATGTATGTATGTATGTATGTAGTATGTATGTATGTATGTATGTATATGTATGTATGTATGTATGTATGCATGCATGCATGCATGCATGCATGTATGTATGTATTATGTATGTATGTATGTATGTATGTATGTATGTATGTATGTATGTATACTTGAAGGTGTTACCGGTGAATTAATTTAGAGCTGAACATATGTATATCAACTTCCCAAATATCCGTTCACAAACTTCTGAGTAGAATAAATTCCTGCATATATAAGTGAAGTGTAACGGAGAGAAATCCTTCAATGTAACGACTATAAATAGCAACCAAATATGCCTGAAACCCTACCCGTTCCCAACACAAACACATTTAATAACGTTGGTCTTGCTGCAGCTTTTTTATTGCATGAAACACAGGATAACTACAATTGCATCATCTTTAATTATTGGATTGATTAATCTGAGATGTATTCAGCCAACTTACAGTCAAGCAACCTGAGCAGTCCTTTCTGCATCTATACTGACGTATTTGTATGCCTAGTACGTATTTGTAAGCCTAGTACTTATTCTATCGATCTCTTTTGCCGAACCGCTAAGTTACGGGGGCGTAAACACACCAGCATCGGTCGTCAAGCAATGTTGGGGGGACAAGCACAGACACAAACACATACACACACATACATATATATATACAGATATACGACGGGCTTCTTTCAGTTTCCGTCGACCAAATCCACTCACAAGGCTTTGGTCGGCCCGAGGCTATAGTAGAAGACACTTGTGTGTATATATATATATATATACATTCATATATATATATATGCTTATATATGCATATATATGTATACATATATACATATTCTTATATATGCATATGTATATATGCGTATATGTTTGTTTGTAATCGGAAGAGGTGGCTCTTGTGTTACTCTGTAACTTCTTCCGATATCAAAAACAAAGAAATTATTACGCCTTGTT
Organism: Octopus sinensis; assembly: GCF_006345805.1. NCBI lineage: Eukaryota > Metazoa > Mollusca > Cephalopoda > Octopoda > Octopodidae > Octopus > Octopus sinensis. The sequence continues at coordinate 20,427,547 of NC_043014.1, read as the reverse complement.
TTGTTCATTGTGTAACCGTTTGACTTAGCTCCGCATCTTACCTGGTGTTTCGTGGACGTGAAAACACCACCATCAGTTCACCCATTCGGAAGCAAAGTGAGGGAAGAAAAATAGCTTTCATTATTGCAGAGAGAAAGAACTTAACCACCATTGTTCAGTTCGAATTGTATGATGGTCATGTCATTGTCTCTGCATAGGTTTTCAACTGTTTGGGTACGTACACTTTCGTAGAATATCCAGAATGAGGAACCTGACGATGCCTGCGACTTTAACCCCATCGTAGTTCCCCATAGATACGTCATATGAAAAGTCATTCTCTTTTACCACAAAAATTCTTGCGAAACGGAAGTGACCTCGTAGCGGTCATGATCATTCTGTTATCAAGAGCATGGATTTTGGAAATTAGCTGCTCAAGATTGGGTTTATACTACGCTTGCTGTTCATATGGAAATTATCACTCACATTCCTGCAACTCAAATGTCAAGTAGACACACCACTCACCTCTATGACAAGTACGGTGCACTGGATGACTAAATGGTATTCATCTGTTGCTGCTAAGTTAAAATAAATCCTCGAGAACGTAGCTGATGATCAGAAGTTAAACTCTCTCTCTCTAACGCAGAAGCCATTCTGTTTTTCTTCACTTAAGCTTCCGAATGGCCAAGGCCCGGTTGGGTGGGCTTTCACGTCAAGTTTCATGAGCTAAGCCAACCTGCTACTCTCTGTCTCTGTCTCTGTTTCTGTCTCTGTCTCTCTCTCTCTTGTGCTCTCTCTCTCTCTCTGTCTCACATACATACACGCACACACATACACACACAGATATATTGGCACAGTTTGTCTATAAATCTCTAGGATTTTCGTTCGCATAACGTTTTTAAATCTTATCTTAATCACTGGTCACTCTATGTCTGGCACACGCGCATGCATTCTCCCACCACATCCCTGTTCATTTACTTTCATAAAGATATGCACACACACGCGCGCACACGCATACACTTTCAAACATACAAACATACTTTGCACTTTTGTCTACACTCAATTGCACACACACACGCACGCACGCACGCACACACGAACACACACACATACACACAAACACACACATACACAGAATAATGCAAAGTTTTACGCAGACACTCATCTACCAACTTCATACCTACACACAAGTACACATACAGACATACGCGGCATACAGTCATACGTACATTTCGTTGCACACACACACACGTTTATACATATGTATCACACACACTCACGTTTATACATATATGTAGTATACATATATTATATATCTACTACATATAATATATTTTGCGACCAGCATGGGGATATTTTTATATTCGCCAGTATCACTGACCCTTTAAGATACTTCAAGACATTTCCGATTAACTCTTTCCACATATTCACCGACGTATTCTAATGGAGCGATTTTATCTAAAATCCACCATCTCACTCAACGTTACATTAACTCCATCTGTCAATTACGTTCTCAAGAAATATTCATTTCCGCCCGACGGACGCCATTGCGCAATTTCCTAAATTCCACGTTGATTATTACAATTTACATAATACATTTTTTTTCTTCCATAATGTTAACCCGAACCTGCATGTGCTATAATGCGAACAGTATACAAGTTATTTGTCTTACAATGAGTGAGTCTCTTTGTGGCTGCTCGATTTGCTAGAAATGTAAACCAAGCTCCCAACTACTTTTAAAAACAAGGACTCGGGCGTGGCTGCATGGTAGCAAGCTTCCTTCCCAACCACACGGGGTCAGTCCCGCATTCCTCGGGTAAGGCTTCCATAGTTTCACGTTGAGCGAAACCTTGTGAGTGGATTTGGTAGACGAATACAGAAAGAAGCATGTCGTATACACATACACACACACACACACACACACACACACACACACACACACACACACACATAAGTGTGTGTGTAGTTGTGCTTGTTTTTGTCTCCCCACCCATCGCTTGACAACCGATGATGGTGTGTTTATGTTCCCGTAACCTAACGGCTCCACTAAAGAAGCGGTAAAATAAATACTAGGGTTAATTTATTCGACTAAAATTCTTCTATGTGGTACCCGAGTATAATGACTGAAACAAGTAGAATATTATATATATATAACGGGAAGCTTTATGAAAATAAACAAAAGACGAAGGCAGGTGGAAAACAAACGAACAATTGTATTAGTATGGCGCTCAGGAAATATAAATAAAACAAGTCTTTAACGTTTCGAGCCTACGCTCTTCAACAGAAAGATACACAGAGAGAAAAAAAACACAGAAAGAAGGAGAGAAAAAAAATGCGTGCAGTAGCTAACGAATCAACATGGCGATCTGATTTCGGCCAGAGGTCAAAGATCAAACATGAGACGCGAGAGCGAAATAAGGGGAGATAATAGGGTTGATAATAGGGTTGAGGGACCAGCTAATAGTGCGTAGGAGGGGTCTGGATGTGTGTATGTATAGGGTTGGTGTATGTATTAGTATGTATAAGGGTGTGTGTGTGCGTGTGTGTGTGTGTGTGTGTATGAGAGAGTATTAGTGCGTAGGATTGGTCTGGACGTGCGTAGGATTGGTCTGGACGTGCGTATGTATGGGGTTGGTGTATGTATTAGTATGTATTAGTATGTATTAGTACGTATTAGTATGTATAAGTGTGTGTGTGTGTGTATGAGAGAGTATAAGTGCGTATGCGGGGTCTGGACGTGTGTATGTATAGGGTTGGTGTTGTATTAGTATGTACTAGTATGTATTATACGTATTAGTATGTATTAGTTGGTGTATGTATTAGTATGGCCATCATTGTGATGTGATGTGTAAAGTCATGTGGTGTAAGTGAGGAGAAGAGGGTAGGGGGAGAAGGGGGGAAGAGATGTGGAGGAGAGGGGGGAAGAGGAGAGGATGGGGGGGAGAAGGAAGGGGATGAGGGGGATGAGGAGGAAAGAGGGGAGGGAGGAGAGGGAGAGAGGGAGTGAGGGAGCAGAGGGAAGGGGAAGAGGAGGGGAGAAAGAGGGAAGAAGGAAGGGGAGTAGGGGTGAAAGGATGAAGGACTGAAGAAGTAGGGGTCGGGGGAAAGGATAGGTGAGGAGGGGGAGAGGGGGGTTAGATGCGGAGGGGGTGAGAGTTGAGACCAAATGGCGTATAAGAGCGAAGAGAGAAGATTAATTCCTGTTCACGGCGCAAACGGGAATCCGGATGGCCTCTGTGTAAGGACAAACCGAACACAGATAGGTGTTGCAAGGAGTGACCGGTGGAGCGGAAATGGCGTGAAACCGGTGTGTCGTTCGCAAGGTGGATGTCACGAAGGTGTTCCGCGAACCGGTCAGCCAAGCGGCGTCCCGTTTGTCCGATGTACAAGGAATTGCAGAGAGAGCAAGAGATGCAATAGATAATATTGCTGGAGGTGCAGGTGAAGGAGTGGATGATGGGATAGGGTCGATGGTGGGTGCTAGTGAGGCGGGTGGTGTTGGAGAGGTAAGGCCAAGTGCGGCAACGTGGGCGGGAGCAGGGGAACGAGCCGGGTTGGGAGGTAGGGTCACACACACACACACACACCACGGACTCTCCCGTCGTTTGACGACATATGAGGACTCCGCAATTACTTGCTGAGCAACCACACAAATGGTTTTTTTATGGTGACCAAATGTTTTTGTTCACATAAGGTCACTCCCTCCATCAAATCGCCATTACCTGTACAGGTGCACCATGTGTCACATGCCAGATGACAAAATGATCACAGAACGACGTGAAATGAAGTGTTTTGCTCAAGAGCAGAACGCAACGCCCGGTCTGGGAATCGAAACTACGATCTCGCAATCGTTAGTGCAACACTCTAACCACCGAACCATGCGCCTACACGCACGCACACACACACACACACACACACACACATACACATATAGTCTAACTGCGTGGCACATTTGGCAGGTGCTTTCTACTATAGCCTCAAGCCGACCAAAGATTTGTGAGTGGGTTTGGTAGACAGAAACTAAAAGAAGCCCCTCGTATATATATGTGTGTGTGTGTGTTTGTCTCCCATCGCTTGATAACCGATGTTGGTGTGCTTACGTCCTCGCAAATTAGCATTTCGGCAAAAGAGACCGATAGAATAAATATTAGACTAACAACGAATAAGTCCTGTCGTCGATTTGTTTGACAAAAGGCGGTGCTCCATCATGGCCGCAGTCAAACGACCAAAACAAGTAAAAGAATAACAGAATAAAAGAATATATATATATGTACACACACACACACATATATATAGTTAGAAATATTGTTTTTCTAAATTTCTCAGAGAGAGTTATGCAGTACCAGCACGATAAAGTGATGGCTTGTTGCCAATTTATTGTGGCACTCCCCGGAAAGTGAAGAATGCTACTGTTATTTAGCCCCAGGAAACACCGTTTCTTGTTGGCTATGCGACAAGGCATCACTTTATCTTGCTGCTACTGCATAACTCTTCTGAAAGATTTAGAAATGCAATATTTCTAATTCTGCTGATCAGTGAATTTATTTCACTTGACATTTTACAAGTTTTCAACAGCGATTTAGCATTGACAACGAGCAAGGCCAAGCTACTCTAGACAATTACCCTGAAACTAGTCTCTGCATAGTGGCTTTGTTGGGTGGAAGTGCTTATCTCCCCTGTTTGAAAACTTAAGGACACAGAACGCTTCTATATATATATATATAATATATATATTCATAGTGCTTCTAGAGCAATATTATGATGATGAAGAGGGCATTGACAACGACGGCGACAACGTTAGTGATGATATTGGTAATGTGATATTCTTAACTCTAAACCATATAAGTGTTATAATTTTTAGCTGGTTGAGAAGCAAGAAAATCTCGCTGCCTTACAGAAAACTTCTTGTTAATCTCTAATGAAATGAAATTACATAATAAAAGCAAATTTAAGGAAATATATAAAAAGTAAAACAAGAAAAAGAACACATAAAAATAATCACAACAAAATTAAAGTTTAGAAATACAGCAAACTAAAGCGATATCCACATAAACAGAAATCAAATCCACAAGCAAGCTGTCGAATGTATAGAAAAGAAGAGCCAAAAATGGTCAAAAGCAGAAACTAAATAGAAGATAAAAAATAAGACGACATCCTCCTCAAAATACATAATAAAGTACAATTATAAAGCATCTGTGTAGAATGAATAGAGAATTAGTTAAGTGAATTAATTAACGTAATTAGCATCCTAGTATTTATTTTTGTGCTTGTAATCGGTGCAGCTTGAAGGCTTTAGCTTTTCTTTCATTGAATTCCACATTATGGTGTCTTGCTGGTTAATTTTTCACCAGTGAAATAAATACTTTCGTTCTGTTGAATAGATATATTACATAATATCATGTTATGTTACAGTATATGTATAATATTATTTTATTTTGTTATGTTATAAAGCGGCGAGGTGGTAGAATCGATAAAATGTTTAGCGACATTTCGTCTGTATTTCGTTCCGAGTTCAAACTCCACCGAGGTCGACTTTGTCTTTCATCCCTCCAGAGTCGGTAAAATAAGTCGAGGACATCCCGCAAACTCTGGTGGAACAAAATACCATCGTAACTGTTGAGGAACTAGCAGGGAAGCTTAGATTTGGTCATTCAACCATTCACCGATACCTGCGTGCCATCGGAAATGTCAGCAAACTGGGCTAATGTGCTCCTCATAAAGAATCTGAGTCTAATCGCGCGTAGAGAGTGAATGCGTTCTCTTCTTTGCAGTTAAGTCTCACGAATGAACCTTTTTTGAACCGAATAGTGAATGGTGACAAGAAATGGGTTCTCTATAAAAATGCGAAGCGCGGAAGGCAGTGGGTTGGGAAAGGAGAAAGACCGGCACCCCAGGCTAAAGAAGGTCTTCACTCACATAAGGTGTTGTTTTCCGTTTTGGTAGGATGCGGAAGGTTTAGTCTACTTTGCACTTTTAAACCCAAACCAAACGATGATAAAGGAAATCTACTGCGAGCAGCTTGAGCGGCTTAAGTCAGCGCTAGAAGAAAACAACCATCTTCGGTTTCAATACGAAAGGCGTTCTTCCATCAGGATAATGGTGGGTCACATATAGCGAACATGACATTCCAAATGCTGGAGCAATTTGAATGGAAAACGATGCTCAACCCACCATATTCGCCGGACATTGCCCCTTCCGATTTTGGTTTATTCCGCAGTCTTCAAAATCATTTAGACGGAAAAAATATGAATTCGGTAGACGGTATCAGAACAGTAATGGAGGAGAATTTTTCGTCACAGACAAGTGAATTTTGGAAGAGGAACCTTTCAAGTTTGCCAGATAGACGGAAGAGCATTGTAGAAAACGAAGGAGAGTATATTTTAGATTAAAAGAAGAACTTTGTTTATCTTAATTCTGGAAAGTCAAAGAAGTATAAAAAACTGCATTATTTATGGGATGATCCAATATATATATATATATGTGTGTGTGTGTATTCACGTAGATACATTCATACATATGTACCTACATACAGAGTATACATTTTATAAAGTTAAGTGAAGTGCAAATATGACTGGCTTTATACGAAGTACAGTTCGTATTACCATAATCTATCTATCTATCTATCTATCTATCTATCTATCTATCTATCTATCTATCTCAATTCCCATACAAACACACACGTACACACACATGTATACCTTTGTATGTGTGTGTGTGTGTGCATGTATATACCTATCTTTAAATGTCTTCGAAAGTGCTACGAGGGCCTACTAGTTAGCCAAAATATATATTTAATAAACATATGGATATGTGTGTGGGTGTGTGTATGTGTGTGCTTGTATATATATATATATATATATATATATATATATATATATATAGCCCATTTATTATTGCTACATGAGCTATTACTTTTGACTATCAAGGAACATTAAATAATTGGATATGAATATGTATACATATCGATTTTGTCTAAACATGCAAGAGCATTTACACATGCATGCATACATACATATAGAACACACACACACATCACACATACGCCCACACACAGATATATATGAATGCATGTACACATGCATACACCTGTTTCGATATACATGTTTCTTTATAAGCTTGGTAGTTTATGCATACGAACTCTTATGACATTTGAACACGGCAGACGACAAACGAATAACAACGTCTTTAATCCATTAACTTAATGGCTTAACGTAATAACTTAGCTTCATTATGAATACCACAGCAATTATTGATTCCTTCGTCAAATCATCGTCGAAATACTTAGAGGAAAAGCTGATCGAATAATTGGAACACTCATTTATCAAATATCGACAACACAGTCAATCACACACACATCGTGCGCGCGCACACACATACACACAAACACTCTCATACACACACACACGCAGATATAAATATTTGTGTTTTGCTTTGTTTTAACATAGCTTTATTCGTTTCTGTTGCTCCAATACATCCCGCTAGCCACTGACTTATTTCTGTAATCTTGTGTGTATGTGTGTGTGTGCGTGCGCGCGTGTGTTTTTGTGTGTGTATCTGTATGTATATATAGAGAGAGCGAGATTAAAAAATGAAAAAGTAAAACATTTAGCATCACTCGAAAAAGACGACAAAACAACTTTCTGTCTACGCATTAATCCAGAACACGCGCGATTGAAAATCTGAACAACAAAAGCACCTACACAGAAGCTACACATTATACGATAACATCTTCTTCAAATGTTTGTGCCGTTCTGTTCTCTAAATAAGTTTCAAATAGGTAATACTTTAAGAAATATATTTTAATATTTACATATGTGTGTGTGTATTTGTACAAAAATCAACGAAGTGTGTTGTGATATAGCTGTGAGGAGAGGAAAATTCAACATTTCGGACAGAGTATTCCCCCCTCTCTCTCCGTGTCTCCCATTCTCCCTCTCTCCCTCCGTCCCTACCTCCACCTCTTTCTCTCTCACCTTTTTCCCATCCATCCTTTGCGTGAACGATAACGTCATTCGCGGCTTCTGAAGTCTGCCCCCTAACCTTACAGCTGTTCCAATTTTCTTGCTCCCCGTTTTCCCACCTTCAAAAAAGATAGAAAGCCCGGTAATCTAGTAAGCATCTCCACAGCGTCCAACACAAGCTGACACTTCTAAATGCATTCCTCGACGATGCAACAGCGCTCTACTTTCTACATTAACTTCACTTCAACCACCACTAGGCTTTAGTAACAATATCATACTCTCCAGAACATCTGCTGCATATCGCCTGTCTTTTATTTTGTGTGATATGCATATTTATTTGTTGGCGTTCTTTACTTGGGGAAAACCAGCCGAGGAATGCTTGAAGGATCTTGGGAATAGGAAGTTCGCTCGCGGTCCTCAGCCGCAAGTATATCCCTGTTGGGAGAACGTCTTGTTTGCCGTAGATTTTCCACAGACGCAGGGACAGGACGGGTTGAAGCCGCCGGTTGCCAGATCAGATGCTTCTGTTCCCCAGAGCCCCGTTAGCGGGGTGCGGCCCTGATACCGCTGGGTGTCAGAACAATCCGACGGCATAGCTCTGACACTCCCGTTTCACCCCCTTACCACGATGAGGAGGGGCTGGACTTTAGGGGGTCGTTAGCCTCAAATCACCAGGCCTGGTCGGCGTTTGTGAGAGATGCAGCATTGAGGATGAATGAAGCTAGCTCAACCCACCCTGGGTGAATGCTGTCTCAAGACACAAGAAGAAGAAGAAAACCGCCCGACAATTTATGCTAGGCCAACGTGTCTCCATCCATTTTTGCACAACAGGTAATCTTATCATTCATCTATTAGTCTGCTGCATTTCCACACATGGATCCACATATTTGAAGCAGCCGAGTGAACGATGTTTCGTATTTAAACAGGAACCATGTCACCAACTGCTTTAAATGTAAGTTTTCCCTTCATTTACTCCATCTTCTCTCAGTTCATTAATCCCTTTCCTATGCATTAACTCCCCTCTCACCTCTTCTTTTCCTTTCACCTGACTCTCACCTTCACCAGATTCTCATTCCATACTTCTCCCCTTCTACTTCTCTCTCCCAGTTTTTCTCTCTTACTACTTCATATTCACTTAAGATGCTCCTGTGGTCTTGTGTTCCATATCAGTTGCAGCCAGTTTTTAAAAAGTTTTAGTTTTTTTTAATTATTTAAATTATAGGATATACAACTCTGCAGCCTCTCTTCAGTTTTTCTGCCAACTCTTTTCTACTGAGGGACACACTTATATTATTCAACTGAAAGTTATTACGGTATCCGCCCGGATAATATATCCCCACCAAACTCACTTTTACACACACACACACACACACACGCACACACACACACACATACACACACACATTATATACATATTTAAATGCATATATATGTGTGAGTGTGTGTGTTTACATTAAATGTATGTATATACTTACCTATGTCTGTTTATATACATATATATTTTTATATATACACAAAAGGATGCACGTGTACAATTGTATATATATGTGTGTGTCTGTGCGTGCGCGCGTATGTTTGTATTTGTGTGTATATGTGCATGTGTGTGTTTGTGTATGTGTGTGCGTGTGTGTATGCGTGCGCGTGTGTATGCTCCTATAGAAATCTTTTTTCTGGATGCCACGTCACCGATAAAATATTATTTTCCTGTTTCTTTACTTATTCTCTTACAAATTCGTGTCGACACAGAATGCGAGATGTAGATTTCCCAGCCCTTTGTTTATGATAATCTGTTGAAGTGGAACGTCATGGTTATATGCCTTCACAAAAAAATTCCGAATTGAATTACAGTAACACCTCATCTCAAGGTTTTCCCTCATCCCTCAAGAGACAGATGTATATGTATTCGATCAAGTGCAGGAACCAAATTTTCCTGAATATGAAAGCAATTTTAGATAAACTAATTTTAAGCAGAGGGTGGGCCAAAAGCCACGGTCAGATTAAGTTCAATATGCTCCGGAATTGTCAAATACATGCATCACTTTTTCTAAAATTGAATAAAATAAATAAAATAATGATGATTTCATATGTACATTGTATATTACGAACAAAATAAATAAACAAATAAACAAATAAATAAATAAGTAAAATTATAATGGCATCGCTAGAATAGCCAAGAAAGTATTAGATAATTGAAAAGAATAGATAGCGTGGCACAGTAGGCTGCATGTAGCAAGCTCGCTACGCATGCAAGACTCCAGAGGTTACAACAAAACCTGACATAAAAAGTATAGATGATGATGATGATGATGATGATAATAACAATAATAGTTATAATCCTTTCTACTTAAGGCTCAAGGCCTGAAATTTTGCTAAGATGTGATTAGTCGATTTCATCGACCCCAGTGTTTCATTGGTACTTATTTTATTGACCCCGAAAGGATGAAAGGCAAAGTCGTCTTCGGCGGAATTTGAACTCAGAACGTATCAAATAATAATAATAATAATAATAATAATAATAATAATAATAATAATAATAATAATAATGGATTCAATTTGGCACATGGCCAGCTGTTTCGAGGGAGATGCTAAGTCGATTCTAGTGACCCTCTAGTGCTCAACTGGTCCTTATTTCATCGACCCCCTAAAGGTTAACAGCATGATCAAAATAAAATGTCGAATGTTATGGTGCTTGGCTTTTTGTGGACCCTGTACATTGTCTGAAATATAGACGAAATGGTGCAGACAGAATATCCTCGATTGAAGTTACGCTCATTCAAAGCCGACCTGGGGCTAAATCATCAACAACCCACGCAACAAGGTCGTTGTTTCCCTACACCTGCTTTGTTGCATCTGGTCTGCCTCATTCATTA
>NC_043014.1:20404240-20409240 GCF_006345805.1 Octopus sinensis | reverse complement strand
AGAGGACGTCATCAACTATCCAATAGAGGTACTCAATTCCTTTGAGCCCCCCCCCCCCCCCGGACTACCACCACACATTCTCAAACTTAAAGTTGGTGCCCCTATAATGCTCATTAGAAATTTGGATTACCACGTTTCATCATTTTCGAACACGTTAGTATTTCACTTACATACGACTCTCTTTTATGATGGCATTTACATTTTTAGGCGTTTCATGACATTAATTCTCACTTAACCAAAACCTGTCCTTCGCTCACCTCTATTTCTATCCATTCATCATCAAACCACCAGCCTCATCTTCTATATCCAACGTACATGACTCATCTACCCCCTACATCTACACTCTCACTGTTAAAGTTTACATGAGCGACAACACGATCGCAACATACACTTTGGAAACTAAGCAACAGATCATTTTATACAACAACAAATTTAATCATAACGCCCATCAATGAAAACATCTCCACCATTGTCTTGTGATTCATCTATTCAGCACCACTACAGTCTTGCCGGTCTGACATATGGTGAGTAGATGCTATTGTTCTATATTTTATAAATTACCCATATTTACTTACCCATGCTTCATTCCCCTCTTGCCTACATAGGGTATCCATTCTCTTTTAACACAGCATGAAGTTTTGTAACAGCACATCCGCTGCCGTTCGTGGAAAACGAAGAGACCCTATTCACCTGCGAACGTTTTACACCGCCTTCCACGACTATCAAATTCTTACAATTATGAGAACAATAACATGGCTCTTTTCAAGGCACCCTCGCATTCAATTCTTACACCATTCTACGAGGGGGTAGAACCCCTTTACACCACGACTTTCTATACACTTACAAATACATTCATTCGCCGTAAACTTATATCAATATTTGCCTGAATAATCATCATAATTCAGTGCAATCATTAACAGTACTTTCAAGCATTCAGCCCCGAGCATCGCCGGGCAATTCTGCTAGTATATATATATATATATATATATGATATATAATATAATTTTTGACTCCCCCTCGTACATACATACATGCATATATATATATATCTATAAAATATGCATATATATCTATCTATATATATATGTATATCTATCAATCTATCTATCTATCTATCTATCTATCTATCTATCTATCTATCTATCTATCGATATATATATATATATATATATATATACAATACAAAATGATGGGACAAGAACGCAAAACATTCGGACAGCTAGGTGATACAAAAGAGAACAACAAAACATTCAGATAGACAATACATAGAAAACAAGGATGGGTCATTCGAAGTTTTCTTTCCTCAGTCAAGCACCAGATTAGTCTCGCAATTTCGGCTGATTCTTCTTGAGATTGCTCCAATCTGGCCAGCGGCAAGGGAAAACTAAGCTAAGAGCATTAGATTCCTTGGAAGAAAGCAGCGAATGTATACAAAAAGAAGGACGGAAAACACGGACAAAAATAAATACAATAAAAAATACAAAAAAAATAATAACAGGACATAACAACAGGTGTCTTTCGACTAAGGACGAATTGAATTAAGCTGGTGCGTGTGGAAATGAAGCCTTACGGCAGACATACAAAATTTCACAAACACAGGAATGAATATCGATGTTGCACGGACATATATACACATACATACATACATACGAACATGCGCACATATACTCACACGTGTCCGCGCGCGTGTGTGTATAGTGTGTGCATGTATGTACACCGATAGAAACTTGTACATGCAGTCCTCAACTTGCTTCAATTAAGAACCGAAATTTTCTCAATTCACACTCTACCGTGTCATGAAAAGGAAACATATGTATTGATTTATATCATCTAAATAGAAATCGGATAATCATGGCTGGAACATCATCGATCATAAATCTGTTCGATCACGGTGACGCTGGGGCTTTGTAAGTTAAAACTAACTATCATCTTATTAATCATACAGTTACAAAGTATGAACTTTGATCATATGCAATACTAATCTTAAAGAAAATCTAATTCACAAGGCACAATAGTGTTGTTGCTGGCATGATTCGATTATTTGATCGTTCAATAAGACGATGTTATATTTGCTATGCGGATGTAGACGAAGAGCATTTGTACATATATACTAAGTTCCCAGTCAGCTAATTAAACCAGAACTCACGAAGAAATGTTTGTTCATATTTTTTTTCATTTGTATAAATGATAATGCCGTACGTTGATGGATTTCTCAAAGAAGAATCGAAATATTTACTATAAGAATGCTTGTGCAATATTTCATGGATAATTGTATCTCTATACTTGACCATGGGCTAATTTTATTGAATGTGTTTATGTAAAATTAAACCATAATAATATATGAAGTCAGATTAGCAGTTATTATAGCGGGGGACAAAATATCTTGCCTATTTGTTCTGGCTCTCTCAAATCCTGTGAAGCTCTACTTTTCTATTTACCTTCCGGGACCAGTAATATACAATCTCAGCCCATGGCATTGGATTAGAAAGATTGTTACAAGGGCGGACAAAATACCTTGTGAGATTTGTACTGACTAATTAGATTCTGATTTCGTAGGTGATAGACTTAAATTGTCACCAACTTTAGCACTCGTACCTGGTCCTTTGGTGTCTTTCGTTGGGTTTGCATTCTTGTAAGCATTCGGTCCAGGCCTCTGCTTTGCGAACAAGTTCTACATTTACAAAATATAAAGTCATGAGCACTGAGCTTCTTTCCCTAACTGAGGCAGTCAATAGTAATATATATATATATAAATGAAAAATAATTTTCAACGTCGACTGCACCATTAAAACTGAACGCATATCACAAGTCTAAATATCTACATGTACGTTCATAATAGATTGTCTTATGCTGTATGACCAAATTTATAAACATACTGGATCACATTTTTTAGCAAAGCAACACTGCTTTCACGCGTACGTGATATGACTATCTTTGAGGTGAGGGAAATTGAGATGACGTAATTTTTAATAAAATGCCTTAACTCTGAGTGCTTGCGCAACAGAGCCATCTTCCTAAAAAAAACCAACTTATACTAAAATAGACACACAAATGCAACAACTCATACACACCTACACACACAAACCACCACCACCACAACAACAACAATAACAACGACAACAAAAGCAACAACAACAACATGCACACATAACCTTAGGGATGCTTGACTTCTGAAGGCATTCCTAAAATTATATAATTAGCTTTGGAATGGTATCATAGACGCACGCAGGGATTGTTCATTTTTGCTGATGGGAATGGAAGTACAGCAGTCTCGCAAACCTGCTCAATAAATTCCAATTGTCCAACTGTTGTTATCTGGATGTCTTGAGTGGCTAGTGCAGAAATGGACAAAACACAGCAAGTCATCCTGGTCGCATTTAGAGGGCTCGCTAGTTTAACCGGTAGTGTTCACCTACGTTGTCTACATTGATGGTGGTTGGAATCACAAGCTTATGATCTGATCTTTTAAGTTGCATAAGAACAATCGACAAGCACTTAGCTACGGGAAATCAAACGCGTATTTCCTAAGAGGAGAAAATTACATGGCTCGGATGGAGAAAGTCCTTGTTAGACACAGTTATGTCAGATCTGTGATTCGTTAACTGGATTCTAGTTTGAGGATCTCCTGCATCAACAGGACTGCATTACCAATGTATTCACATATTTAGTACACAATGTATAATTTTAGTCTCATCTCTCCCCTTCCTTTCTTATTCCATCCACGCATATTTTTGGTATATAAATTTGAAAATTTGGGAAGGAATATTTTTTTTATCTTCTCCTTTGTAAACCCGTGTGTGTTTACTTTGGGTACGTTCTTAAGATTCAGGTAAGGTAAGATTCAGATGGGGTGGGGTATCTATGGTGAAAGTATTAATTTCGTAATTGGTACACCTCTTTTCTCGCTCTTTTCACCGACATGTCATCGGCTAAATTTTGAATTTGGAGATTGTTAAATACTGCTGTTGTGAGAGACCATTGAGCAACAGAAGCCGCAGCACCTTCATTACCACCACCACCACCACCACCACCACCGCCAACAACAACAACAACAACAACAGCAGCAGCAGCAGAAGCAATAAAAACAACAAATACAGTAATGACACAAAATACATAAATAAGTTGCCTAGCTAGAAGAATAAAAGAGGGAACTACAAAAACGAACACTACCAGCAACAACAACATCGCCTCCTGTAATTAAGAGAAGTTTCACACACTCACCTCAACTGCTAAACATAACAATCATATTTCGCTTAACATAGTTACTAATTTTCGAGAGACGGTCATATTTGATACGTCATTGATATGCCTTTTCAACTATGGCTGACCTGCATTTAATCAAACACAAAAAACAACTGTAGCAGCAGCAATAGGAACAGCAACAACAAGAACAAGAGATAGATTAACAAAGAAACTAGAAGATTTAAATTAAATGCAAGTCAGTGTGTGTACGTCACGTTTTAACTTCTTCAGTTCTCTTTCAGACGTTTCTACAGTATTAACAGAGAAAATTCCAGTCGGTCAGGAGGAATAAAAACACTTGTGGGTCTCGGTACCACTCACAAAGTTTGCAGATTACCAGTTTCTTGGAGAGCTCCTTCGTGTTCAGAATTGGAAAAAAGAAAACGGGTTGATTCTGGCGGTAGCGTGTCATGCATGAATATAAGAAAGACAGTTAGAGTCTGTTAGGAGGGTTGAATTTGCTTAGCAAATCTAAGGCATCTTTAGCTCCAACAAGTCGATAGGGGGCAACGCCGAGCATCTGAAGAGGGCAAAGTCCACTATCAGATGCCGTATAATGCAAGATCACATTGCAGTCCTCTCTGATGTATAAAGTGCATATCAGTCAATACTTAATTGAATTGTATGATCCAGTCGAAGTTCTTGCGGATCAAGCTCAAACACTCTGAGAAACGAGCACCAGAAGGTGAAAAGTAGAGGTCATAGTTAGATCTGGGTGGATCCCTCGGAGGTTACCACAGTGATGGTACAAAATCCTA
>NC_043014.1:20383046-20404140 GCF_006345805.1 Octopus sinensis | reverse complement strand
ATTAGGAATAGATTGGAAACTGTAGGGCCAATGTTTCTCAAACAACAACAACAACTATAACATATTGTAGTCTGGTGTAAATAAATCCTGGAATGGGAGAAAAATAAAAAAAGGAGACGGATTTTTTAAGGTTGATATGGGGTTAAGTTACAACAAAACCACCATCTACAGCAATAACATAAATATCATCATCACAGACATCAACAGCAATAATTATCACTAGCTCTATTATTATTGCCGCTGCTGCCGCTGCAGCTACTACTACTGCTGCTGCTACTACTACTACTACTACTACTACTACTACTACTACTACTACTACCACCACCACCACCACCACTACTACTACTACTACTACTACTACTACTACTACTTACTACACTACTACTACTACTACTACTACCACCACCACCACTACTACTACTACTAACACTGGTACTCCGTTGGTTACGACGACGAGTGTTACAATCGATCTGATCAACCGAACAGCCTGCTCGTGAAATTATCGTGCAAGTGGCTGAGCACTCCACAGACACGCGTGCCTTTCATGTAGTTCTCAGGGAGAGATTCAACGTGATACAAAGTGTGATGAAGCTGGCCCTTTGAAATACGGGTACATCTCATTTTTTCCAACCGAGTGGACAGGAGCAACGTGAAATAAAGTGCCTTGCTCAAGAGCACAACGCGCCGCCAGAGAATTGCGGCTTTACAATCGTAAGCTGAATACTCTAACCATTAAACCACGCGCCTTCACTACTACTACTACATGAAAAGCGATAGATGGGTGAATCATTTGAGTAAGTTTTAGGTCCAAATCAGGTCGAGGGTTAATGAAATAAAGACAGTACTACTAGTACTACTAATACCGTACTTCTAATACCGTTAGTATTCTCCACCAACACGGCACACCTCAAAAAAATTATATCTTATGGTCTTGCATTTTTCTTACAAATAATACGGTTATCTTTGCGGTAAATATCATCATCATCATCATCATCATCATCACCATCATTGTCGTTGTAGTGAATCTTTCCCCGCCACTATAACGCCACTGTAATCGGCTAACCTCCTCCACTGAAAATTGCTGACCTGGTCCCTAACCAGGAACAATTATTGACAACTCCACATTGTTAGCGTGTTTTATCATTTGTTAAAAACGCGTAAGTTGCAAGGGGGATAATTCAAGCTGTCTTTGTTTACATCTTTACTTAGATGATCAGTTTCACAAATAAATAAATGCAAATACACCAAAACATAGATAAAAAAAAAAAAACTATAAAAATCCACTCTATTCTCCTACCTAAACCACACCACACACACACACACGCTCTCTCTCTTCCTCTCTCTCCCTCTCTCTCTCTCTCTCTCTCTCTCTCATACACAGGCACACAAAAGCTCATGCACTCTTACGCACACGTGAAGGAGAATTGACTAATTTTATACAACCCGAACAACAGACCTGGAAAGTCAAATAAATAAATACTTAAGTAAATAAATACGTAAATAAATACATAAATAAATATATACATAAATAAATTAATACATAAATATATAAAAGAACAAATAATAAATAACAAAAATATAATGATTAGGCAGAAATTGAACAGACAAATTTGAAGGAGCTAACCAACACTAGAGTCCATTATTTATGTCAGTCCATTTCCTTGATATCAGAGCACTACGACTGCTACTACTACTAATGATAATGGTTTCTCTTACAATGGCTGATGGATGGTAATTACAAGGGCAAATTATAAAGAGATCGGGAGTGTTTACACGGAATACGGAAAAAAAATAATGAGAAACAATAGAGGTGCCGCCATCTAAACAAGGGTCAGATATGAAGCCTTACACATCTCCCATTATTCTGGCTATGGAAAGTACGTCCCGTACTCCAGGTCTTGTCTCTGCCTCACTGTTGCGTGCACAGAGTGGACACTTACACTTAGGCACAACTCGCACTCTTACTCAACTGTCCGTAAATTTATGCTTGGGCATTCTCCAGCCTCACTTTCCTCTGCAGCACGTGAAAATTTTTATAAGGAAAATCATTGCTCCATCCTATCTGATTTTGACATCATACCGCTTCTTCCGCCATAGCAGCCAAACAGAGGAAAGCTATTCGCTACTCTTTGACAAAGGAAGACTGCAGCGATACACTTCTCATCATTTATATGACATCGGCAATTCTACATGATATGAGGATGTAGTGAAATTCTATAAAAGAATAACGATGTGGTATTTAGTGGTCTATATCAATACCTTATCTTTTACAGCCAGTCTCACATGAATATCAATTGATATATCCGAAGGTGATATTCTATCTGCTATTCCTGATATTCTATGATTGCTACTCTTGAATGACACGGAAGAAAAGGCCAAATTTACATATATAAGAGAGTGGATCACGATCGTTAATGATTTTCTGTTCACGGAAGACCTGAAATCATATGATGCAAACGGGCCTGAAGTTAAGAGCATCTTCGCTATTACTGATAAATATAGCAAAGACATTAAGATGACTGTCTAACTAGAAAAACACGTAAAAAAAAAGTAGTTGACAATACATCGGTCCAGAAAACTATGGAGAGGAAATAAAACAGAAACTTGATAATTTTGCTTTCCATAAGAGCTTAGAATCTAACTGATTCTCAACTATATTCTATTTCTGAACCCTTTTTATTCTTATTTCACTAGGATGAACCATACTCGGCATCCGATCTTTAAAAAAAATCATCCAATTACATTTTTTATAATTACATATTAAAAATTGTGCAAAGAAAATTGTTAAAATGCTTTGTGTATTGGGGAAATATAACCAATTCATTGCACATGGTTCCGGATTCAGTCCCACTAATACAAAAGTCCATGGGCCATATGAACCCAAGATGAGGACCAATGGTTTTGATAAAAGTAAAACTGTCTATTGAAAGGACTGGGGGTTGGGGTGCAGTTAAATTTCGTTAATAATAATTTCTCAGAATACTACATTAAATATGTTGCATGGGTAAGTCTGATGTTTAAATGTTGTGTGTGTGTGTGTGTGTGTGTGTGGTGTGTGTGTGTGTGTGTGTGTGTGTGTGTGTGTGTTTGTGTGTGCGTACGCGCACGCGCTGAAAGATGTGGGAGTGTGAATGAAAAACAAATACATAAGGAAACAAACTTAAAGACAAATAATTAGCAGAAACATTATTTGTGTCTTAACAAATGAAGCCGTAATACGCAGCTTCGTAATACGACAGACATATACATTTTATAGACTTCATCTAACACAATGAGTCTTCTAATCATGCATAAGACAAGTGATTTGATACCTAACAATCCTATATAGAGCAAGGTGACAGCAGGTTATGAGGTACCTACAAGCAGTTTCATATGTTTATCACTGTCATTGGTTATCTTGCAGCTCACATGAGGATGTGCATGATATTCTCCTTGATTGTCCAGAAGAACTAATAAATCAGTTACAATTTACATAGGAATAATTCTTCTCAGATATTAGTTAAAATTAAAAAATGCTGAGATTTTTACGCTTAGGCGCAGACATAGCTGTGTGGTAAGAAGATTGTTTCCTAACCACATGGTTCCGGGTTCAGTCCCACTGTGTGGCACTTTGGGCAAGCGTCTCTTATTATAGCCTCGGGCCGATAAAAGCTTTGTGAGTGGATTTGGTTAAGGGAAACTGGAAGAAGCCCGTCTTATATATATCTATGTGTGTGTGTGTGAGAGGGAGCATGCATTTATGTGTGTGTGTCTTTGTGTCTGTGTTTGTTCCCCCACCATCGCTTGACAACCGGTCTTGGTGTGTTTACGTCTCTGTAAATTAGCGGTGTTTGCCCTTTATCAATGCAGAGTAGCCAAAACCAGCAGGCGTTGCTGCTGACCGTCTGTTCGAAGGGTTATTTACCTAATTTCAGTGGAATACATCCACTGGTTTTCAAAAATAGAAATATTAAAATGTCTAAGTCTCTCTGAAGGAGACTACGGCAGCGGTACTGGAAATGAACAGTTATCGCCAAGCTAATATGGCAGTCCATAAATATAAGACTATAGCTGCCGTTACCTTGAAACATGTCTGCAGATGCCTGACCTGCAAGGGGAAGCGGCTGACCTCCCCTGTTCGAAGGTTATAATGGACACAGGTGCGTGTTTCATATAGCTAGCTAGAGGCGATGGCCTCTTGGGGCTAATCAACGGCAGCTATAGTCTTATATTTATGGACTGCCATATTAGCTTGGCGATAACTTATATATATATATATATTATATATATATATAGCCAACTGTCAACTCATTCTTGCCCTTCGTTCCAAACAGACACAGCTCTCTAGTCTTAGATTTAGTAGTTGATAAAATACCGATAAATTAGAAATGAACCACAATCCTTTACAAGCTATAACCCCAGTAAGCTTCATGCCTATCTTGGAAGTGTAATATATTCTTAGATACAATAGCGACAACATGGATTTCTTCCATCTTCTTGCTTTGTTAAAGTATTTGAGAAAAATTGTATTAATGTGTCCAATTGATTAAAATTCTATTTGTGCAGCTGATGATAGCACTGTATTTAAATTGATGTAATGCTTGCATTGTTCAATTAAATGGAGCGCTTGAAACGGTCGTACTGTAGCATTTCTTGGTATCCTTTTGCTTATTTTGATTGTATACACACACACACACGCACGTGTGTGTATATATGCACACACAGACACAATTTCAAAATTAGCACGAAGAATAACGACACAGATTACAAAGTAAAAACCAGTTACAATAATTAGTTTGATGTTCACATCGATTTTAAGAAATTATATTTAATGTGTAGAAAGTAGAATAATTGAGAGTGAACAGAAGAAGAAAAAAGGAAAGAAGGAGGGAAGAAAATGAAATAAAGGAGAAATGTGCTTTGTTTTGTTATTGGGAAAATGGTTTCAGTCGAATGATCAGCACACCACACACACATACACACACACATACACAGACACACACACACATGCATATATAAGTGTAGGTACACTGCGAATCAAGTAACATGAAATATGTGCGAGGGAAAGAATATGTGTTTAACCGACATTCTGTCGGTTTCGACGGTGAGGGTTCCAGTTGACACGATCACCGGAACGCCCTGCACGTGAACTTAACGTACAAGTGGCTGAACACTCCATAGGCACGCGTACCGTTAACCTAGTCTTCAGAGAAATTCGATGGGACACGAAATGTGACAATTCTGGCCCATTTTAATTACAGGTAGAACTCATTTTTGCCAGCTAACTGGAATAAAGAAAGTGCAGTAAAGTGACTTGCTGAAGGACACAACACAGCTTCGTATATCGAACCCACGACCTTACGATCGCTAACCAAATACCTCCAACCACTGAACACTATGCATTCCCTTATCTATGTGTATGTACATACATATATAGATACAAACATGCATGCATACATACATACATGCATACATACATACATACACATACATACATACGTACATGCATACATACGTACATACATACATACATGCATACATACATACATGCATACATGCATACATACATACATACATGCATACATACATACATACATACATACATACATACATACATACATATTTTCAGAAGTCAAAATGTATAGTAATAAACAAACGGACAGAAAACATTATAAATGCACTGAATGCACAGACGCACAGACCGACGGAGAACAAACGCTGGTCACAAATTCCTCATCAGTTATCAGCCAGAGCGTCAAACGTAATTTCATGCCATTATCGATAATATTACATCCACTATCCTCTCTGTATATATATATATATATATATATATATATATATATATATATATATATTATATATATATATATATATATATATATATGTCTGTATGTATGTAGATATATATATATGTATATATATATGTATGTATATATATATATATGTATATAATATATATATTATGTATTATATATATATATATATATATACATATATATATATATATATATATATACATACATACATATACACATACATATATATATTTTCATATATATATATATGTATATATATATATATATGTATATATATGTATGCATGTATATATGTATGTATGTATGTATGTATACCACGAAACAGAAATAGCCTGCTGTAATTATGTCTGGTCGTATTACCTCCTCTCATAGTTTTTTGTTACTTTGCATTCAATATCTTTCGTGGTCGATGAAATACCACCAGTGATTCTAGGTTTGATATAATCGACAATATCATTTGAAAGCCGTGCGCCAGCATTTCCGCGGGTCAACAACTGAAACCATTAAAAGATTAATATTGATGCAATCTATTAAATGCATCGTGTGGTCTTTCTAGAGAAATACACATATTCTATCGATGCTTAACAAGCATTTTATCAATGCATCCAATGCTAACACCATGAACTACTGCAATATACTTAATAATATCACGAATATATTCTGTGTATTCTTGGACGGTCAGTTTTAGCACTTTAGAGTTATAGGCTCTGTGGTGTTCATGGTAACGTTCATTTTCCTTAGCAAATCGCAATGTCGAAGCATTATGAATCTTACTATACAGAGATACCAACAGAGAGCAAAAATAATCCTGATGTTATTTGACATGATTAAATTGACAAAAGTGTACTAATAATCGATATTGATATAGATAATGTTTATAATATTGTGGCAGATCCGGGCTGCAAAACTCGGGAAGTACATAGATTTCGCTATAAAATAAGAAAAAGAGAAAAAAAGCAGGGAAAAATTATTGAAGGGAAAAAAATATAATTGCATTTGCAATTGGCACATCTGGAATGTGAAACAGGCAGTATGCAAGATATCGACAGATTGTGTATGAAGATAGTGACACAGACGCCTCATCATTAACCAATATTAGGATCTGTAAATTTAGTTTGGTAATTGACACATGACATTTGTTCATGTTTTCATGCATCATGGGTTCCAAGTTAATGTTAATTCTTTTTTGATGTAAGATTCGAAATTCTCCATGCATTAACAAAAGAAAAAAAAGGAAAAATGAAACTTCAATGACACTACAAATACTACAGCCAATAATATTTTATTCTTTTAACTATAGGCACGAGTGCTGAGATTTTGGGGGTACGCAGCTAGTCGACCACATTGACTCCAGTGAGCAACTGGTACTTACATTATAAACCCCAAAATTATGAAAGGTAAAGACGACCTCATCGGCACACCTAATGGCGCATCTAACGAAAAATAAACTTGAATTTTTTTAGTGGTACGGCCATCTTGGTAATGAGTCAGGTCTCTTGCGGCCCGCTTTTTGAGAAAATGTTGCCAATGTCTGTTATGGATCATTCATTAAAGTGTTGCATTATACAGGAAACATTGTGAAAACCATAGCACCTCGACCACTTCAGTCGTATTTTCAGTGTCTTCTTAAGTTGAATTCCGAATTCGTCAGTTTACAATTGTTGGTCCTATTTCGTCTCCTCATCGCAGAAATTGGTCCTCTTTGGTGGGATTAGATTATATAGTATATATATATATATATTACGGAGATGTACTTGCATAGCAAGTGATTTGATCTGAGATCGTGTGCTGAAACGAAAACAATTGCAGCGTGGAAGGTGTTTGTAAGCCATTTAAGAAACACACAAAAGCCGTTCGATTCACTTCAACATTTAAGTTTAATTTGTCAAAATATTTTCGTCGCTTTAAGACCGCGACCTGTTCACTGCTGCAGCACGGATTTTTGTCAGTGAACAGGTCGCAGTCTTAAAGCGACGAAAATATTTTGACAAATTAAACTTAAATGTTGAAATGAATCGAACGGCTTTTGTGTGTTTCTTTAATGGCTTACAACGAAGAACGGTGCTTACCATGCGTTGATAAGAGGCAAATACCTCGAAACCGGTCCGTATGTAGTATCCGTATCTTCGGGGAGGCTGATCTCCCTTTGCAGGCTGGCAAGGACACCGAGATGGTGTCAGCCCTTCTGGTGATGTTGATGATCGCCTGGGGTTAAATGCATCAGTAACACCCCCACCACCCCGCCCTGTCCCTAGCCACATTTAGATGACTGATCCTCCTTATGTTATAGAGCAGTTACTGTTTATATCTCGCTCAGAGATTTATTATTGTTGTCGAACGGTTTTTCTACATCAGTGACTGTGGTTACTGTGAAAATCCATATATATCCAGCCTGTAGAGGAAGTCCCTCAACGAAGAACGGTGCTTACCATGCGTTGATAAGAGGCAAATACCTCGAAACCGGTCCGTATGTAGTATCCGTATCTTCGGGGAGGCTGATCTCCCTTTGCAGGCTGGCAAGGACACCGAGATGGTGTCAGCCCTTCTGGTGACGTTGATGATCGCCTGGGGCTAAATGCATCAGTAACACCCCCACCACCCCGCCCTGTCCCTAGCCACATTCAGATGGCTGATCCCCCTTATGTTATAGAGCAGTTACTGTTTATATCTCGCTCAGAGATTTATTATTGTTATATATATATATATATATATATATATACACCTTTTATCTTTTACACACACACACACACACACACACACAGACACACACACATATGTATATATATATATATGTAAAAGATAAAAGGTAAAGACCCCCTTCGGTCATGAATGACCATGGGATTGTACCTAGAAAGTTTCCCTCCTAGGCAAGGTTGATTATGCAAGACCAGCAGTTGCCCATGCATACCAGCCTCCCCTCTCCCCGCCACCATTATTATCCGAGGGAAAGGCAAAGGCCGATACAGCTTGGCACCTGTGACGTCGCAACTCATTTCCTACAGGTGAGTGAACTGGAGCAACGTGAAATAAAGTGTCTTGCTCAAGAACACAACACACAGCCCGTTGTGAGAATCGAAATCCTTACCTGATGACTGTGAGATGGATGCTCTAACCAATGAGCCATGCGCCTTCACACACCTCTTGCATCTACCCCTAGCGAGTGGAACACTGTACGACTTGTTGTGGTACATACGTCTGTGCAGACGCATCTCTCAGGTTACGTTATAAGGGATATCTCGTTGTATAAATTCTGTTTCACTCGATTTTAATATAGCATGTTGTTAGTAACAGTATGTTTAAGCCGTTAGAGAAGAATGGTGAAGGACGGTTTCCGTTGCAGCTTTATTGACAAACCAGGGAAAAAATTAAGAAAAAAAGAAACGAAAAATAAAAATAGAAATAAAACATACAATAAATTAAAACATTATTTGCGTTAGTAAGTACACTTGCTGCCCTGTGTACACACACACGCTCCCATACGAGAGTTAAATAGATGTCATTAGAATCTTTGATAAATGTCCTACCATTCTAGTATCACGGTGTGATTCAAGGGACCAGTGATTCCGGCTAACTCGGTCAGGGGCTTTTGTTGGTCGTAAATCTTTTAGTGGCTATTGTACTCACATATATGACAAGATACTCTTATATACATGTGCATATACACATATATACATACATACATCATCACACGCATATAAACACACATACACGCTCACAAACATATATACATACATATACTTATATTTACATACACACACTTATGTATAGTTATATACATACGTATACACGTACATAAACACACACTTTCGCCGCTCCACAATGTATATCTCCATATGTATATACATACATACATACATACATACATACATACATACATATAGGTGGAGAATTCACAAAAAAAAAACAAAAGACGAAGACAGCTGTGTAGACAACAAACAGATGTACTAGTATAACGCTCAGGAAGTGAGAAAGTCTTTAACGTTTCGAGCCTACGCTCTTCCACAGAAAGGAACACAGAAAGAAACAAGGAGAGAAAATAATGAACGTGTCGTGGCTAGCGATCTATCAAAATATATACATACACACACATACATATACTTACATGCATACGTATACACGTGCATAAACACACACTTCCACCCACTCCACCATATATATCACTATATGTATTCATATATACACATACATACATACACTCACGCACACACATACGCACACACACACACTCACACACATATATATCACAACATACGCTTAAGTATAGTTACAAACACACTCTGCTGCACTATTTTTCGTCCTTGCGCTTATGCCTCTACGCACATTAGCGTATGTAAATAGCAAGACATACAAAACACATGTAATATTTACCCAAATGAAAATATTCACAGATGTCTATATACACACATATATATGCACATAACATCACACATACTTGTACGCATTTATGGGTATACACACATCTACACCTATGGATCCGTTCCATTTGACATGTCTGGGACAAAGTAAGCAATTTCATGAAGCAATGAAACATGACATAAAGCAATATATCATTACAGCAATACATACATACATACATACATACATACAACATACATACATACATACATACACACACACACACACACACACACACACACATACCACAAACACACACACACACACACAATATATATATATATTATATATATATATATATATATATATATATATATATATATATATTTTGCGTTACTTGTTTCACTCATTAGACAGCGACTCTGCTAGAGAGCCGCATTGAAGAATATTCATCGAACGAACCGATTCGGGTACTCATTTTTTTAAAGCCTGATTCATATGTTGTTCGTTTCTTTGGCTGAACAGCAAAGTTACTGGGATGTAAACACATTAACTTTGAATGCCAAGAAATGTTGGGGACGAACACAGACACAAAGACACACACACGCATGCGCGTGCACACTCGAGCATACACGCACACAAACACACACACGCATGCGCGTGCACACTCGAGCATACACGCACACAAACACACACACAGACACACACACACACACACACGATGAATATATCTCTCTTTCACTCTTTTACTTGTTTCAGTCATTTGACTGCGGCCATGCTGGAGCACCGCCTTTACTCGAGTAAATTGACCCCAGGACTTATTCTATCGGTCTTTTTTGCAGAACCGCTAATTTACGGGGACGTAAACACACACCCATCGGTTGTCAAGCGATTTGGGGGGAGATGGGAAAACACAGACACACAAACATATACACAAACATACATCTATATATAAATATATACGACGGGCTTCTTTCACAAGGCTTTGGTCGTCCCGAGGTTATAGAGGAAGACACTTGTCCAAGGTGCCACGCAGTGGGAATGAGCCCGAAGCCATGTGGCTGGTAAGCAAGTTACTTACCACACAGCCACTCCTGCGCCTATATAGGGATAAATTATCCAGACGGGTACGTACCGGCACGTACTATAATCCGGGTACGTACTATAATCCGAGTTCAGGTTAACCGCAACCAGTAATTATGAGCACCTAGGCTTACTTAGGGTGAGCTATCCCGATGTACTTTATCAGATGGGTAAATCCTGGCTTCGATTCACTGGATTATGAATATTTTAGGGAGGGTAAATCCAAGATAATTCCAATGAATACAGAGGCTGGTGTATCTGCATTATTTTTATTTTTATTTTTACGGTTAATTACAGAGTAAAATTGTTTCATAATTGGTCATATCTAAACCAATTATGTTGTATAATTAAATGTAAAAAACAAAAAATAAACAGAAATATGAATATGCAACTGTATCAATTTCTGTATTCACTTTAATTGGCATCTATACATATAAAACTGAGAATGTCTGTCTGTCTGTCTGCTGTCTGTGTGTATGTGTGCTTCACTAAAACTCGAGAACTACCCAACCGTATTAATTCAAATTTTACACGTGCCTTACACATGTCCATGACCCCAAAACGTTTTCAACTTCTTGCCTAATGCGAGCCCGGAGCAATCTCTTACAATGTTTCGGTATTGTATGTGAAAAATGAAACAACATCCCTGTTGTAACGTGATATAATAATTTCACTATCATATGCTTTCACTTACAATAGTTTCAGTTTTAATAGTTTTTATTTCTCTTATGTTTCACGCTATATATACACACACACATACCAAACACACACCATATATATATATATATATATATATATATATCTATATATATATATATTAATATATCTATATATAATATATGTAGATATACATAAACCATATATACACACATATACATCTATACATGTATATATAATACATTAGATTTTCTTTATATTTTGTATATTATAGGTATCTTTCTATATGTTCTTATTTATCTCTATATATATATATATATATAATATCTATACTCATATATTATCGTATATGTATATATATATATATATATATATGTGTCTATTCTATATCGTATATCTATATTATATAATATATATATATCATCTATATATATTAGAGATCTCGAGAGAGAGAGCGAGAGAGAGAGCGAGAAGAGTGAAGATGAAAAGAACCCGACACGAGTTGATATATTGGAAAAAAGTCAGATAGAAAATGCTAAGTGTTTTATAAAAACATTTCTAGTACCGGTTTCAGTCGATCCTTGTGACATTTTCAAACTGTTTTCAATTAAAAACTTAAATTTAGAAAAATGAAAATGAAAAGTTTTTAAAAGAATATTTGTAGTTTTCAAATACAAGAGCATTTTTACTTGTTTCTACCTATCTCTGTCTCTCTTGTTTACTCTTGTGGGTTCCAGGTCGTTTTGAATTCTTGGTAAGGAAGAAGAAGAAGAGAAGAAGAAGAAGAAAAAGAAGAGGAAGAAGAAGAAGAAGAAAAGAAGAAGAAGAAGAAGAAGAAGAAGAAGAAGAAGAAGAAGAAGAAGAAGAAGAAGAATATGGGAGTGCCATGAGAGTAGTATGTTGAATTGTCAGCTGCGCTGACCCACAGTTGTTCAGTTCATAAAAATATTTCTTTTGAATGTGTTGTTTATGAAATTTGCGTAGGTGTTATCCTCATCCTTCTTCTTTTTATTCTTCTAATGTTCTTCTTCCCTACCAAGAATTCACAACGACCTCGAACCCAGAAGAGTAAACAAGAGAGACAGAGGCAGGCAGAAACAAGGAAAATGCCACCTGTATTTGAACATTATACAAATATTCTTTTAAAAAAACTTTTCTCTTGATTTTTCTACATTTAATTGTTTAATTGAAAATCAGTTGAAAAAGTCACAATGACTAAAACCGGTACTGAAATGTTTTTTATAAAATAATTTTAGCATTTTCTATTTTGACTTTTTTCCATACTGAGATCTCCCTTTTTAGTAGAAGAAATAGCTAAACCCTTTGACTGCTATTTCTAAATTCGGTATGTGGTAAGGCAACTCGTTGCTAAACCCCTTTATTGCTTAGTATATATATATATATATATATATATATATATATAATATATAGACTACTGGATGTGGATGCGTCGCGGTCAATCAAATAATAATACGGCTCTAATTTATTCAGTGCAGAGTTGCCATTCGATAAAGACTAAAGAGTAAGAAACGCATCCGGGAATCTGTACAGATATAATTGTTTTTCCACATTTTTACCATAAGAGATACGTTTTCTTCAACGAGACTAAAGTAAATTTGCCTTTAGACGTAGAAATATGTCTAAACATAAATCTTTTATATATAATCTATATATATATATATATATATATACAGGCGCAGACGTAACTGTGGGGTCAGAAGCTTGCTTCCTAATCACATGGTTATGGGTTTAGGCAAGTGTCTCCTACTATAGCCTCGGGCCGAGCAGAGCCTTGTGAGTGGATTTAGATGACGGAAAGAAGAACGTCGTATATATTGATATAGATATGTATGCATGTATGTGTCTATGTATGTAGATACATACATACATACATACATAAATACATACATACATACATACATAGAAATACATATACATATATGATAGATCGTTAGCTCCTACACGCATTTTTTTCTCTCTTGTTTTTTTTTCTGTGTATCTTTGTTTATTTTCGTACACCTTTCCGTTATATATATATATATAATATATATATATATATATATATATATATATATATATATATATATATATATATATATATATATATTATATATATATATATATATATGTATGTATGTATATGTATATATATATATATATGTATATATGTATATATATATTATGTATATATATATAGTAGAAGAAAATGGATGTAAATAACAAGGGGAAACTCGTAGTTGTCGCTGGTATATATATACTAGCTGAAGGTGACCCGCTTTACGCGCGGGTAAGAGTGTGGTTGTTACTTTCTGTTGCTTCCTTTCAGCACGTAAAAAGCACCATCCGAACGTGGCGGATTGCAGCGCCGCCTTGACTGGCTTCTGTGCTGGTGGCACGTAAAAAGCACCAACCGATAGCGGACGCTGCCAGCCCCCCTGGCACCTGTGCCGGCGACACGAAAAAAGCACCCACTACGCTCACAGAATGGTTGGCGTTAGGAAGGGCATCCACCTGTAGAAACACTGCCAGATCAGACTGGAGCCTGGTGCAGCCTCCTGGCTTCCCAGACCCCTGTCAAACTGTCCAACGGACGTTAAACGATGATGATGATCATGATGATGATTCTCCGTCTTTGTTTCTCTCTCCTTTCTCTCTCACTTTCCCACTCTCTTACTCTTCCTTTCTCTCGGACTCTCCCTCGCTTTCTCTTACTCTCTATCTTTATCTATCTCTCTCCCATTTATAAACAACAAAAGATCTTGAGTAAGTTGAGAAATAAAATATTTAGAAAGATCAATCATAAATGTCAGGCAGTAACAACAGAAAGGTCTGCTTCAAGGCAGACTGCAAAACACTAACATTTAAAAGGGACATACGAACTTGCGAGCTGAATAAAAATAATAAAATATTGGAAACCAAAGTTTGAAGGGATAGAATTTGAGGATAGTAGAGTCACCATGGCTGGCATTTCTTAACGACGGACAGCAACGTATTGACAGTTCAACGGCTGGCGTAAAATTTTGAACTTGATGTAAAAGAAAATCCCTAAAAACCAAGTTTTGAATTGATTCTTTCTCACAACAGTAGACTCACGATGGCAAGCATTCAAAACTTCTTCATCATGGACGGCAACACATTGACGATTAAAAGGCTGGCGCTAATTTTTTAGCTTGATGTAACAGAGAATTGCTAAACACCCGCTCCTTTAAATTTTAATCCCCTTCCAGCCCCATTTAGACCCCTTTTCACATTTTGGTTAATATAACCCGATTTCATTTGGGTCTACTGGTGCCACATTTTATAAGATGAAGACTCAAGCAAGTTTCCCGAGTTCTGGTCATAGACCATAGAACACTCAACCAAGTTTCCCGAGTTCTGGTCATAGACCATAGAACACTCAACCAAGTTTCCCGAGTTCTGGTCATAGACCATAGAACACTCAACCAAGTTTCCTGAGTTCTGGTCATAGACCATTGAACACTTAGCTAAAATCTAGTTTCTACCTAGTCTGAACCAATCAATCCGCCGCAGTCTTCATCCACACAGAGCTTACTCAACCATGTTCCAGTTCCAGCGACAGACGACCAGACCAGCCAGTCATGTTCCTGCTCCAGCCAATGATGACACTAACATACACCAGCAACGCCACCGACTCCTTCATCTCAACGTCGCCTTTCTCTGCCGTCGCCATCACCATCGTCGTCCTTCACCTTCACGTCGTCTCCATCTCCGTCGCCTTCATCTCCAGCAACACTAATATGTACATAGCACTCATTCAGGTTTAGCTTTCACGCTGTTATGATTTTCACCGAGGTTAACAGCACAGCACTACCTGCGAGATCTTCTGTACTAATGTAACCTGGCACAGCATTGAAGCCACAACCGCTACACGACATGTGTTCAACCGGCATCTGCACTTGTGATCCGAACATCCTGTTACAGAACGAACTGCTATTATGTACTTTACTACGAACTGGTAAATTAACTCCATCTTGTCTGAAATACCCTGAGAGACTTTTCCTATGCGCTGTATTTTGTTTTGCCCGCATACACCTTGTTTGTACTTCTGTCGCACACACGAACACACATAGTTAATACACACACAAATGCTATATCTGTCACATTCATACGCCACACATGCCTTTCTCGCTTGTTTTCCATGCTCAATGTGCCCTTGTAAACACAACTCATCTCTGTAAGACCCTGGTCGGTCACGCATACATAGAGAAAGTTGTTGTCCCTTACAACGCGCCAGCATGCCACACTTTTGTTCCTGCACGACCGAGGCATATAATAGCTCAAGCACTGGCTGGCAGCCTCAACCTTACTGCATTAATCACTGGCATATTCAATACTGTACACTATATTTCAGCCTAGCAAGCCCTATTGCACTCATGCACCTCTGTTCTGCACGTGTAATCCCTTGTTTTGCAACACGTCTGCGTCAGCTCAATTCTTCTCCCGACTCAAAGCACGTCGGATGTTCACATGCGCTGCGCTCATGTTTAGGCATAATTTCCCCCTGTTAAACCCCTGTTGGTTACGTAATTAACAGAGAAAATTATCTGTCTCGCACCTAAGTTGCACCCCAAAAGTGTAAAGAAGCAACCAGTTCCCTTTACGTAACTATCAAAAAGTATGAAAAAGTTTAATATACATAAATACAGTTATATACACTTTGTATATATACATTATGTATACATATTTATATATAGAACACACACACATATATATAAACGCTCGTTGGTGTGTTCTGTTTGTATTTGGTCGATGGGCGCGTTGACAGGTAGACAATAGAATGCGGTGGCGA
Organism: Octopus sinensis; assembly: GCF_006345805.1. Classification (NCBI taxonomy): domain Eukaryota; kingdom Metazoa; phylum Mollusca; class Cephalopoda; order Octopoda; family Octopodidae; genus Octopus; species Octopus sinensis. Next base: position 20,387,460 of record NC_043014.1, on the reverse strand, counting down.
TGGCGATGGAATATTTGTTTCTCTGTATGAATGCAGACAGATACATAAGTGAAAGTTATGGGAAGCTAAGAGATAGAGTGAGGGAAAATGTTCTTGGAAGAGAGGAAATAGCGAGAGTGAGTTGAGGAAGACACATACGTTAAATAACGGGAGTGAATTGTCAAAGTTATATATATGAAAGGGAGTTAGGGGAGAATGTAGGAAATAGCGTGAGTGAGGAAGATGGCCTCTAGCAACCACACCTTTTAAGATAGGGATTTCTAAGGTAGCCCACGGACATCGTCACCTCATTCTACATGTCCCTGTAAATTTTGGAGCGAATCGGACGGGACGTAGTGACATTGAAGCGATCCAAGCGGTAAAAACGCATTTCAGTTTTATATATAGAGACGGGCTTCTTTCTACTAAATCAAGTCTTTGGTCAGCCCAAGTCTATAATAGAAAACACTTGTCCAAGGTGCCACGCAGTATAACAGAACTCTGAACCTTGTGGTCGGGAAACAAATTTCTTCAATAACAGGATGTACTGGTTGGTAGTACAATAACTTGGTTGCCAAATAAATGTCTTAATCACACTGCCATGACTTTGCTGACTTGTAGCTTATTTCATTTTCATCTGCAAGAGAAAAAAATAAAATAAAATGAAATAAAATAAAATAAAGTAAGAAAGATGAAAGCGGACAAAGAACATGATTAGATGTTGTGAACTCAGACCATAAATGAAGACAATAATATGCTGCAAGATATTCATTTCTGATAAAAGAAGAGAACAGTGTGATCTGAGCAAAGAAAGCATGGCAACAAGGAAAATTGTGTCACATATTTTGAATGTAAGGTGTATGCCAAGGTGTAATTCTGTATATGGAATTATTGATTTTAGAAATATTGAATCTTTTATGTTGTACGTTCGGCATCTTTGGCTTCATATTCCGATTCTGATTCTGTCTGGAAATCACTCACACGGAGCCTATATCTGTATGACTCGTTGCGTGAGTGTGTGTGTGTATGTATGTATTAGTATGCCTCGGTATATATTTCTAAGCTCGCGTTCACACAAACACACGCACAAACACGCACGCACACACCACACCTACACCCACACCCACCCACACACACAGATACACACACACGTACACACACTATTCATATATCACCAGAATTAGTTTGGTACCCAAAAGAGATATTTGAATAGATTGCAACCGGTTTCGTCCTGGTTGCAAAGTTTTTCAGTCTCAAGAGATTCCATGCCAATTCGAGAGTAAAATCAATTGTCACAAGGTACTTCCTGTTGGCAGATGACTTCCCGCCCAATGCAGGTTCAGAACTTGACATGTACCACGTCATTGATAATTTTCACCACAGCCGACACATGTTCGGTTTTACTTTCAGTATGAAGCGTAAACTGCAGTATCTGTGGTGTCAATATGTTTTACGTTTCTCTTTGTTCTATTCTATACATACATTGGGCATCCACTGTTGTATTTGTTTTACGTGTGAAATTTCCTTATTCAATTTATTTTTTATCTTTTAGTTGTTTTAAAGTTTGGAATGCGGCCATGCTGGAGTACCGCATTGAAGGTTTTATAAAGTAACTCCAGAACTTGTTTTTTTTCTTTTTAATCCTGGTACCCATTTTGTCGGTTCCTTTTGTTGAAATGCTAAGTTAAAGGGACTGAAACTAAAACCAGTTGTCTAGCAGTGGAGAGGTGGGGCGGGCAGAAACACAAAGACACGCAATAGAAGCACACACATATACGGCGGGTTTCTTTCAGTTCCATCAACCTGGAATCTTCAGTTCCATCAATCTTTCAGTTCCATTCACAAGCCTGTAGTACTGCAGTACAAGACACTTGTCACACCATAGGACTGAATCCAGGCCAATGTGGTTTGGGGTCAAACGTCGTACCTCACATCACGCCCTCGTCTATTGAATGAAAACTTTAAATCTCGTCTATGAAGGGATTTCACTAAAGATATTTTGTATGTATAAGGACATACATTATGATCATGCAGATGTAATAATTTGTCTGTTTGTAAACCGCTATGTTATGTGTTATTACTAGTTACTACTCTATATCTGTGGAGGCGCAATGGCCCAGTGGTTGGGGCAGCGGACTCGCGGTCGTAGGATCGCGGTTTCGATTCCCAGACCGGGTATTGTGGGTTTTTATTGAGTGAAAACACCTAAAGCTCCACGAGGCTCCAGCAGAAAGTGGTGGTGAACCCTGCTGTACTCTTTCACCACAATTTCTCTCACTATTTCTTCCTGTTTCTGTTGTACCTGTATTTCAAAGGGCCAGCCTTGTCACGCTGAATCTCCCCGAGAACTACGTTAAGGGTACACTTGTCTGTGGAGTGCTCAACCACTTGCACGTTAATAAATGAGCTGCGACGTCAGTGGTGCCAAGCTGTATCGGCCTTTGCCTTTCCTTTAGATAACATCGGTGGCGTGGAGAGGGGAAGTTGTTATGCGTGGGCGACTGCTAGTCTTCCATGAACAACCTTGCCCAAACTTGTGTCTCTGAGGGTAACTTTCTAGGTGCAATCTCATGGTCATTCATGACAGAAAGGGGTCACACCTCTATATCTAAGAATAGCGGGGGTGGGGTGGGGGGCGTGTTGCGGTTTGAGTTTATGATAGAGCTGTGTTGGAATGCAAATACAGTTTAACACACACAAACACACAGACACACACACACTCATACATGCACACATATGTATGACATAAAATCAGACTAGTTGTCAAGATCCGGAATGCAAAATCAACACTTTGAATATCAGAACCATTAAAGCCACCATCCACTTTATTATTACTACTAGTAATTGAAACAACGACAGCAACAATGCATTCCATGCCCTTAATAACCACTATCAAAGCCTTTGTCGCCATTACTACCTCTACGACGGCCAACGTCACCATAACAAATTCGCCCACACCATGACGGCCAATACACCCACCAGAAAAAAACAAAAAAACAACATTCATCTATTCACTATAATCTCAAAAATGCCGTTACTATCATCATCACTGCTAGAAAATACCGTGACATCACCTATTCACCATTACGTCCGAGCAAATCACCACCACCGCCATCACCATACCACCACCACCATCTCCAAGTACCATCACCTAGATACCGTAACATTATAACTTCAAAAAATTCAACGGCTGAAATTTTTCCAATCTCATCGCCACGAAGGCGAACATGACCCCCACCCCGCCTCCTTACCACTCTCACCTTCATTATTGAACCGCAATTGAATACTTGAGCCATTATACCAAGTCACTTCCCCTCCTCCTTTTCCCTTCTCTACCTACTCTTCATCCTCCTTCACTACCTCCTCCGTCTCTTCCTCGTTTTCCTCCTCTGCCCCTCCTCCGGGCCCCCCTGTGGCCCCCCTCCGGCCCTCCTTCTCCTTCTCCTTTTCCACCTCCTTTCTCCTCTTCCCTTTACTCTCCCTTCTTCTCCGCCACTTCTTCTTGCCGCCACTCTCCTCCACCCCTCCACCCCACCCCTCCACCCCTCCACCCCTCCACCCCCTTCTCCACTCCCCTTCTCCACTCCCCTTCTCCTCCTCCCCTCCTCCCCCTCCCAATGCCCTTCTCTTCCCCTCCCCTCATCCTCCCTTCCCCTCTACTTCTTCCTCTTTTCTTCTTCTTCTTCTTCTTCTTCTTCTTCCGTTACATGTCCATGTGGCTGACACAAGATCGGCACGGTACTCATTCTACTTGCACAGAAACACACAACCCTTACCACAGACAGAAACTACACGTTACGGTGGTGTCCTTGCTGTTGTTAACTATGGGCTTTCAGCTGGATGAGACTGGGAATGCATCCATTACACGATCACATTTACACAGAGGACATTTTATAGAGTATAATTGACCGTATTTAAGTGAGTTATACATTTCTCCATGTCACTCACGCTATACATACATACACACACACATACACACATATATAAATATACACATGTATATATTCTTATATATACACACATATCACACATACACAAACACACATGCACGCACACACACACACACACACACACACACACATATATATATATATATATGTACACACACATACACACACATGCATAGACGTACACATTTACACACGCATATATGCATGCATACAGGCACACGTATACACTCATATACGCATATACGTATATAGACGTCGCGCACGCACACACACATACACACACACATACAAACATACAAACATACGTTAAGGTACCATGGACGAAATAAATACTTAGCCTACTGCAAATTGGAATTTCTCACAAAGTTAGAGAATGAAATGAAATCCAAATGGCAATTGCTTGAAACTTCAACACTAAAAGAACAGAAATCTTTAGAACTATGGACAAATGGATGTGTGATTGTGTGGTAACAAGCTTGCTTCCC
>NC_043014.1:20375546-20378046 GCF_006345805.1 Octopus sinensis | reverse complement strand
AGCACCGCCTTTAATCGAGCAACTCGACCCCGGGACTTATTCTTTTTGTAAGCCCAGTACTTATTCTATCGGTCTCTTTTGCCGAACCGCTAAGTAATGGGGACATAAACACACCAGCATCGGTTGTCAAGCAATGCTAGGGGGACAAACATAGACACACAAACACACACACGCATATATATATACATATATACGACGGGCTTCTTTCAGTTTCCGTCTACCAAATGCACTCACAAGGCTTTGGTCGGTCCGAGGCTATAGTAGAAGACACTTGCCCAAGGTATCACGCAGTGGGACTGAACCCGGAACCATGTGGTTCCTTCAAATAGATGGTACACTTACAGGAAATCCCGAGCCTCCTCTAATATGTGGCACTTGGTGAAGAATGGAGTTTGATATAGCTACTCTCATTTGCACCTCTTGCCGTGAGGTAGGTTCATCTGGGACTCTCGACAGGAAGATGTCCAGCTTTGATTTAAAAACCGCTACATCTACTTTGTGCAAGTTCCTCAGACACTTTGGGAGAACATTAAAAAGCTGTGGGCCCTTGAAACCCAGGCTGTTGTAGAAGCTGGTCCTGAAGCGTGATGGCATGCTGGGATCTTTGACACTATGCAGTGTCGTCCCGTTCTAGCATTGGTGTAGCTTACAATGCCAAAATTTGGCACAATTTCTTCCAGGATCTTCCAGACATATACTACTGCATACCTCTCCCGTCTTCTCTCCAGGGAGTAGAGTCTTAGCTGTTTCAACCTTTCCCAGTAGCTGAGCTGTTGCAAAGAGACGATCTTCTTTGTGAATCTTTGTTAATTTTACACTGGTGGGTGACCATAGCTGTGAGCAGTAATCCAGGCGGCTGAGGACGAATGTCCGCCAGAAGACCATCATGGTTTCCTTATCTCTGGTTCTGAATGTTCTTAGGATCCACCCTGCCAGTCGTCTGCACTTTGTCGCCATCCTGGTAATGTGCACTTGGAAAGAGGTATCATCACTCATGTCGATACCCAGGTCCCTCACAGACTTAGGCTCTGGGATTGAAATTCCCTGTGGACCGGTGTATCCTGTAAGTTTAATATTCAGTTTTGGATGCTGGTAGCATATCGAGGATATGAGAGGTAATGGTGTCAAGAAAACCCAAAAGTGTCAGATAATGCTGGGTAAGTATGGACAGACTATAGTTAAGTTCCAAGTTCGATGATTATACGAATGAGGAGTCCAACGTAGGTAATATATTAGCATGCATATATATGAAAACTAACAGAATGAGATAAAAAATCCAAGGCAGTGAATGTTTTCAGAACATTTATAAAGAGGTCTTACAGCTGTTTTCGGGAAATTTTATATATCACTTCATCTATTTTTTGTATATATAAAATTCTTGCATACATAGATGCATGCATGCAGGCTCGCACACGCGTATAAAAGTATGTGAGTGTATTTATACACACTCACACACACACACACATACACATACACGCATCGAGGCAGTTATATGTAAATATATCTATATCCACACATACTCAGTATATAAATCCTTGTTTATATCAAATATTTATACCTATAATCATATATATATTCACATGTAGCCACTTGCATGTATACATATATGCATACATACAATCGTATATATATATATATATATATATATATATATATATATATAATATATATATATATATATATATATATATGTATATATGCATACGTATATTTACGCGTACGTATATACATATACACATGCATACATTCATACCTACCTACGTAAACACATGCATATACACGCATTTAAATATAAATACACTATTATGCGCACACACACGTATATATATCCAAATATATATACACCTATATAATGCATACATATGGACACATACGTACGCGTATATATATATCATATGTACATACATATATGTACATACACGCACATATGAATACGTGTATCCATATGTATTATCCCACCTGCACAGATATGTACATATACCACGCATACATAGATAGATAGATAGGTAGATAGATAGAGAGATAGATAGATAGATACATACATACATACATACATACATACATAACATACATACATACATACATACATACATACGTATATATAATTAAATGATTATGATCTTCAAGTCTGAAGGAGGGATCAGATAAGGATTTATAAATTTATGAGATTACTAGGAATTAACTAAGGGGTATTGTGGAAATATACTGTGTAGTAGTTTAGGCATTTGGATTTGTGGTAGAATTTGAATGTGCGAAGAAAGCGGTGGTTGCATGTGCTTAGCGCGTTCATGAATAAAAATATTTACAAATGCGTTCATATTCTGGCGTCGTTTGTATTTTTCAATAAATATATGTTTGTTATTTAATCTTTCTTGTATAAAAATTGTTAATTGGAAAAACTATGAAGTTTGGTAGGAGTTATCCTGAACATCTCTCTGTGTGTTGACTCAATGGTATCTGACTATAACTTGGGAAACGGATCTGTCATGCAGTGAAGTTC
>NC_043014.1:20318046-20365546 GCF_006345805.1 Octopus sinensis | reverse complement strand
GTTTGGTAAAAAGAGCAACTAATATATTTTCAAATCACACCCTATCATCTCTTAACGAAAAGGAAAACCATATGGGATGAAATATTCCGAAATTGCCGACGTTGTCAGCCACAGATGGACTTCGCGTGATTTTGTTTAGGGTGGACCATGTGTTGCCCTCACTAGCGATACCCCTCGAATTGGTAACACACCGTATTTAATTAGGCTTGTTGCAGCGGCGTGCCGGATCTCTCCGATATCACTGATGTCTGTCTTAATCCGAAATAAACCAAAAATGTGACATGAAGGTAATACTCAGAATATTTTTGATTTTTTAACTTTCCTTATGGCTGTCTTGAATTAAGAAATCTGTATGAAATTTATCAATATAAAAATTCTGAAAATACGGAACTTTCTGAGAAACTACAGAATACCCTAACATACACTCGTAAATACGCGCGCACACAGACACACACACACACACACACACACACACACACACACACACACACACACACACACACACACACACACACACACGTACGCACGTGGGTAAACAAACACACACAGATACACATGGGTACAAACATACACACAGACACACATGTACACACATAGAGACACACGCACACAGGCACACACAGACACGCATACACACACACACACATTTTGCTGGGTATGCTGGAAAGTGTCAGACTATAGTGATTCTTGTTCACTGGACATGCTTTAAGAACCTTGCGAACAATTCTTGCAGTTTCAAACAATGCTGATTTTTGCAGGTGTTCTACCTTCCCACTTGCACCGATCTTTTTCAACCATATTGGTAGGTCAGTGCTGATACTTCCAAGTGCACCAATTACTATCACGTCTACTCTCTTCATTGACCACAATCTTCGTATTTCCCACTTCAAATCGTCATAGTTGTTTATTTTTCTTCTGCTTTCAAATTGATCCTGTTGTCACTGAGGCATGCTATATTATTATTATTATTATTATTATTATTATTATTATTATTATTATTATTATTATCATGATAATGACGATGATGATGATGATGATCATCATCATCATTATTATCATCATTATCATCATCATTATCATCATCATGAGCATCATCATGATTATCATTATCTTCAAATGGGTGGCAAGCTGGCAGGATCGTTGGCACGTCGAACTTAGAGATAGTTCTTTCGGTTGTATGTTTTTGAGTTCAAACCCCGCTGAAGTCGATTTTGCCCTTCATCCTTTCGGAGTGGATAAAAGAATTACCAGTTGAGCACTGGATTCGATGTCACTATCTTCCTCCTTCCCTCAATATTGCTGTCCTTGTGCCAGGAAATTAGAAAGAACTATTATTATTATTACTATTATTATTATTGTTGTTGTTGTTATTATTATTGTTGTTGGGTGAGAGAAAAATGCATGCCATCAAAGTGACACTGGCGTCCAAATATACAAAGCCCAACATACCCTTCATGACTACCCGTCGGAAAAGGGTACACGAGGCACATGCATCACAACAATATATACTCAATATGGTGACCTTATATCAAGATAAACAGCGCATGAACTTGTAGGTTTATTATCATCATCATAATAATAATAATAATAATAATAATAATAATAATAATAATAATAATAATTATTATTATTATTATTATTACTATTAAGCTTGGCATAACCTTTTTATATTCGAGTATTGTCTTCAAACAACCTTAAATACAGAATAAAGTTGAAACTTCAGTCGAAATATTTCATATAATAATTGAAGATCTATGAATCCATACATCAAAAGAGATATAAGAAAATTTATAAAGCGTTAGCTTTCCACATATCTGGCTACTTTAATATAATTAAGATGATAAAAGTACATGGATGAAAGAAACGGAAATTCAAAGAACAAAATGCTTTACGGCGTTTACGAGCATTTGAGGTTTGAATTAAAATTCTAGTAAGGCAGACTTTGTCTTTTATCATTTCGTGGTTAGAAAAATTGCAACTGAGCAGTTGAGTGGATAGGAAGGTATCTACCGCAACTTTTGAAAAGTTTTGAGAACATTAGAAATGAGAAAGAACGGATTAAGTGATTGGTGGCAATGAGTAAAAACGCTTTACGACCCTTGTTGAAATCTTGCTGAAGTACACTTAAGAGATATTCTTAGTGAGTTCGATAAAATATATTACCAGTTGTGATATTGCATCGTTTGCATTGGCGACACGGAGGGTGGTGGCATGGATTCCGCCAATCCACTACTCTTCTCACGGCAAATGAGGGTTCGTTATAACGACAACAGTATGTTTTGATTTACGTTCGGAATTCAAATTATTGCAGAGATTAAATCTGACTTTTATTTCCGTTTTCTGTACTAAGGTTTTTAAAATCAAGTAAAGTAGCCCTAAAAATTTGTGAACTTAAAAAAAAAAAAATGCTGACGATGGGAAGCAGAAATCTCCATAATGGCGTTACGGAATTGGCCTCTTTCTGGAAATTTTGTTGTCACGTGGAATTCGGTACAACCAAACGTATTTACCCATTCAATTCCATGTTCATTCATCATCATTGTTCGACCGTGGTCGAGACAATGGAATTTATTATGGCACGCCAGACTTCACGGTCCATTAATGCATTATGGAGGTCCTGTTGCTGGATGCCTGTATCCGATGCCTGTTCGTTGGTTTGCATGTAACGTGAAAATTAGTGGAAAATAGGGTTCGCATTACGGTATTCCACTTATTGCACAAAAAGCTTCAGAAATGCAACGGATCCATTATACAGGTGACTGCAATGATGCATTCTAGTATTGCTGTCCACTTTCAACACTATTACCAATGTTACACAACTACCTCTATCGCCACTATCTCCATTAATATCCGATAGTCACTATCATAATACGACCACTACACTCTCACTACTACATTAGCACACTGCCAAATGTAACCACCATTACCGTTTCAGCAATATCACGCTAACACCAATACGTCCTCCTACCACTTCTCCTACTCCATCTCCTCTCCTTCGTCCTTATCATAATCATTATGAGTTTTTTTTTTCACACACGAGCATCTCCACCACCGCTTCATATTCATTTCCTCATTAAATTTAATTTGATGCGATTCAAAGATCAGAAAATTGGTTTTAATTTTAATCCTTTGTAGACCATCATCATCACAACGACCACCTAAAATAGAAAAAAAAACATATACACATATACACACATATACATGCGTGTATACACATGTATACTATACAAAAACATACGTATACACATATATACGCACATATATATACACATGCATATACATAATATACTTATTCATGTACGTATATATGTATAGACATGCATGTATATATACATACATACACATGCACATACTTACATACATACATACACACATACACACATACATACACACATTCATACATACATACATACATACATACATACATACATACATACATACATACATACATATGTACCTTAATATATATGAGACCGTGTATATGTATGTCCGTGTGAAATTTAGCAAAATATTTACGAACAAAAGAAAAAATAAATAAAGGAAATAAAACATGAAAAATTCAATTACTATATTTCTTATCAATAGGTTCTGGGATCTAATTAAAGAATCGATCGCAAGGAACTAAGCCAACATCAAATAGAAAAAAAAAATAATAGAAGGTGAGAGGTTTTCGTGTGTTTAATTGTGTCATCGGTGGTAGGGACGGGCATGGCTTTCGGCATGTTCTTTGTTAACTTAAGAAGTTATCTGTTCTTAATAGAAATTTTAAAGAAACTTTCAAAAGATTCATTAGAGAGGTTGTTGCAGTTAGATGTGTTTTTGTGCACCTATGCATGTGTGCACGTATGTATGAACGTATTTATCGTATTTATGTATACTCACATGCAGACAAGCACAATAAATACATGCACGCACATACATATATATATATGTGTATATATATGTGTGTATATATATGTATATATATATATATATATATATAAATATATATATATATATAATATATATATATATATATATATATATATATATATATTATATATATATATATATATAATATATATATATATATATATGAACACGCTCACACTTATATGAGTGTACATGTATGCACACACATATTAATTATCAATTGTAACTCCTTATTTCGAAGTTCCCCGGATACTGGCTTCTCAAAACAGATTGTTCTTAGAAGGTTGTGTCGCTGAAAATTTGAAAGAAGTAATCCTTATTAATAATGCTTTCAAATTTTGACACAAGGCCAGCAATTTTGGAGACGGGGGCAGTTATATCGAGTCCAGTGTTCAACTGATACTTACTTTATTGACCCCGAAATATGAAAGGCAAAGTCGACCTTGGCGGAATTTGAACTCAAAACGTAAAATCGGACGAAATGCCGCTAAGCACTTCACCCTACTAACGATACTGCCAGCACGCCACCTTAATGCTCATTGTTACTAATGGTTTATAACTTCACCAGAACGGCAGTAGAACGAAAGCATGTGAGATTTTATTTAACCGCATATAGGATCGGGAGAAATGTCGTAAGGCATTTAATAATCCTTTCTCTATTATAGGCACAAAACCTGAAATTTTAGGGAACGGAGATAGGCGATTACATCAAAGCCGGTGTTGAACCGGTCCTTACTTTATCGATTCCGAAAAGATACAAGGCAAAGTCGAACTCAGTGCTGCTGAGGATTGCGTCCGAGTTGGTAACGATTCTGCCAGCTCACCGCATTTTAAGGCATTTTATAATAATAATAATAATAATAATAATAATATAATAATAATAATAATAATAATAATAATAATAGTAATAAATAAATGCCCTAATACAATACCAGACAGTGGCTCTCATGGCTTCTGAGCTTAACTGATTGGAAGTGTTATCATGTACATTGTTTTGTCTTGGTATAAAAGATGGGTTACAGCAAATATTCTGCTCAATACCACAGATTTGCTCGCCAGTTGTTTGACCTTAATCAGTTGAGCATGTCCCTTAGTGGCTGACGATATGTGCATCTCTGACCACGAGCAGAATTAGTGGGGGAGCATCATAGCCATGTGTTGAAAGGAATTCTTGGAGGTTTGGATAATTCACCTCTGGAAACATGGGTGGTTCGTTCAACATCCTTAAACAACCGTTATCCAGGTAACTTTTGAGCGGGATGGGTTACTCGACCAGAAGAAAATTCTAACTTGGCCCCACCTTCAAGGTCATGTGCTGTTTATCTTTATATGAGATCACCATGTCGCGCACATATGGTTGTGATGCATGTGCCTAGTGTACCCTCATAAGACGGGCAGTCATGATGGGTATACTGGGCTTCGTATATTTTACCCCAGTGTAACTTTGATGGCATGCACTGTTCTCTCACTCAATAATAATAATAATAATAATCCTTTCTACTAGAAGAACAAGGCTTGAAATTTTGGTGGGATTGGACTAGTCGATTACGTCGACTTCAGTGTTTCACTGGTAATTAATATATCGATCTTATTTCTTGTATTACTCGTAATTGTGCATATCAATATTCTTGAATTATATTTTTCAAAAGGTACAAGTATCAATGAGGATTTTTCAAAGCCTAATATCTTTGCTATGTACACAGACATGTCAAAAGTAAATACTGATTCTGCTTTATACTCCTTTATCTGTGTGATCGACTTAAATGTACCAAATGACTTCATTTTGCTTCCAAAAATAAATCTTTAAACAACGACGGTGTTTATTCACTCTTCAGATATTTGTGTACACATTGTATCACACTGATCGAGTGAGAAAAATGAAAATCTGAATTAAAGGTATTAACGCCATTGATATATGAATATGAAAGAAGTAGTTCAATAAAGTTTAGGAAATAAAGAGAAGCCTGAAACCGAAACGTTCTACTTTTTCCCCCTACATTGCATCAATTTATTCCATTTTAATTTTACCCCCATATATAGTCAATAACAATAAATAAGTAAATAAATAAATCAATAAATAAACAAGTGAATAGCACATGGACCAACAACTTATGTCTAATTTAAACCCAATTAAACTTATATGAGATATCCAACTTTGGAATAGGTTCTTTTGAAATATAGCTGAAAGTAAATAGATAAAACGTAATGAAAAAAGGCTTGATTATTATATGTTATATGTTTTTTTAAAGTATATTTCACTTTGATAGGAACGTCAAAAATAACTTACTATAATAAAAGAAAATATGGAAAGAATATTCTTAACGAAAAATTCTATCTTTTTTCTTCCTTTTTTTTTTTTTAATTATTGGATAAAATTGATAAGGAAGACTGAATTGAAATGATACAAAATGGATATTTATTTTGGTCGGTCACGTATTTCTTTTTCAATAACTTTCAGTGATGACCCAGATTACATTGCCAGAGTTTGTTCGTGTGTGTATACACACATACATACATACATACATACATACATACATACATATACATATATATATATATATATATATATTATATATATATATATATATATAATGTATATATATATATGTCTCTAATTAATATTATATATATATATGTGTATATATATATATTTATGCATATATATATATATATATATATATATATATATATATATAAAAAGTCAAGAGAGAAAATGTTAAAATATTTTTCTAAAAAACATTTCAGTACCGGTTTCAATCATTAAGACTTTTTCAGCTGTAAGTATGGAAAACAATTATATTTTGGAAAAATTAAAAGAAAAGTGTTTTAAAAGAATATTTGCATAGTGTTTGCCTAAATCATACATATATATGTATGTATGTATGTATGTATGTATGTATGTATGTATGTATGTATGTATGTATGTATGTATGTATGCGTGTATGTATGTATGTATGTGTATATATATATATATATATATATATATGAATGTATGTATATTGTCAGGAACTGCGGCTATACTGGTGGGGATTATAGTCGATCATGTTGATCCCAGGACTTATTTTCAAGGCGTGTACTAATTTTGCCGATTTACGATGTTCAGGTTATATACATACATACATACATACATACATACATACATACATACATATCCGATGAGATCCTGCACAGTTTCTTCCTACAAATTTCATTCATAAAGAATTTACCAGTGCAAGTCAATTCTAAAAGACACTTGTTGAAGATGTTGCATAATGTGTCGCAACTGGAAACCATGGTGGTGTAAAGCGAACTTCATAATCAATGTTAATACTTGACAATGTTATAACAGTGCTAAAAAGTAGAATGTAAAGTAAACGGACTCCAGTTCGATTTGAATTGTGAGCAGCAACATTCAAATTAGGTTCCTACTTTGGGAGGTAAAGATACGAATCCTCAATCACAAAGAGCACAGCTGAAGAAGTCCAGGTCAAGGAAAAGCCTCATACAAGAAAACATATATAGAATTCTATCAAATAGTTTAATATTTATTTTTACCAGAAGAACGGCACAAAAAGATACAAGAGTTAGCTTTTCCTGATATTAAAAATTAATTATTAGCGAGAGAAACGATATTCATATCAAAAGGTAATCTTTATATCCAACTTAGCATAGGTGTCTTGCTAGAACACTGCATTATTAGCCTTAAGAGGTCCGCTCATGTAGGCGCTTGGTGCATGAAAGCAGATGAGAATCGTTTGTCATGGGCGACAGAAACCCCATATCACGTGATTTCATTCTACAGGAAATCATCAGTGGGAAGCGTCCGGTGATTGCATGCCAGTCAAATCCCGCTGCTACGATACATAGAAAATCAGCATTTTTAAAGACATGGATATTGCAAATAGCCAGCAGGCTTATCAAAAAATAATTATTAACTACGGAAGCAATATTACTTCCAAGAGGTAATCTGCGTATCCAACTTAACGTGGATGTATTGTTAGAATACCAAATACTGCGTTATCAGACTTGAGAGATACTCTCATATAGGTAATTTAGTGTGCCACAAAATAATGTAGGGAGACACAGGAAAATTTTTGATCAGCGCCAGTAGTTTCAGCTGTTTTTTTTACTGGAATTAATCGGCTGATCACAAAATTTCCTCTACCTACGTATATCCTTTTTTGTGAATTAAAATAAAAAGAAAATCACATAACCTGAAGCGGACACATTTAAACAAAGTTATACGAGTATACTAAACAATAACATAACCCCAAATTTAATCAATATAAATTTCTCCAAAACTCCTCTCTATCACAATCCACCTTGCAACCTAATTACCACTGCAATCAAAGCCACATACCCAGTGGTTCTCAACCTGGGGTCCGCGAAGCGATTTTGGGGGACTGCGAAGGCATCGAAATTTTTTTCTGCAATAGAGTGGCACATCGCCAACAATTTTAGAAATTTTTTACACCAAAAAATAATCGTAGTGGTTATTTGTATGCATACGCAATTCTCATGTGCATTGCCTTAGAATATACAATGCCGGTAGCTTGGCAATACCTGTCTAGACATGTACGGTAAAGTCACATTCGCGGGTGCACGCATGCGTATACAGCGCACTGTATCGGCCGTTATGCTGGCAATTTTGGTCTCAAGTGAGTGGTCTCTGATAATGGATGCTGCTTTAAAACACTATTTACTCACAGTGCAACTTGATTAAGAAGACTCTCCTTCTTGCAAGTGGTCTTGTACGCACGTGCAATTTCATCAACTTCAATTGGTCTCAGACGGTTTACTGTTACAGAGAAATTAATCATCTTCGTAATCTAATGTAAGTTTGCATACACTGTTTTATGTTATCGTGCGTTAGGGTTATGATTACTCGATCATGATTCATTTTCAAAGTAAAATAAAGCTATCCAGTCGAATAACTTTGCCAAATCGAATGTGAAGATGTAGTTTATCAATTACCAGTGGTTGTACGGTTGGCACCATAAATATTTCTGTTTTTTAGAATGAATCCAAGAAAGAAAACGAAAAAAATGACATATCCTTCTTGAAATTTGTCTTTAACGTATTATAGTTGGACGACGGGTTAGCTGACCGAAACTTCGAAGTCACTGTCAATAATAATAAATTTGTACTCTACAAAAGAAAAGAATAAACCATCAGATTATTACATCTGTTGAGAAGGGAGTATTATTGCAGCAGTTTGTGTTACTCCTTTTATATGATTATAACAATTATACACAAACACACATATATATATTCATATAGACATGTGATATGCTTTCTATTGATGGCTTTAGACAAAATTCCACAATAAGTGGGTTAGAGTTTATATTAATACCTGCGATATTAGTTGATACTACAAGTCATAAATTTCCGGGTTTAATCAATATACTTTGTTATTTTTCGTTAGTTTTTGTTTATCGAGTAGCTGAAATCCTGAGTGAAGTGGGGAGGGAGTTTTTGGCCAGTCTCGTAATCTAATTGGTCATCTATTGTTTTGAAAGGCCATGACATTGTTATGGCTGGTTAATGGATAACCAACCACATTATATATATATATATATATATATATATACATATATATATATATAAATACTAGCATTATGACCCGGTGTTGCCGGCTCATTGTGCTAGTGCATGTATATACGTGTATATATATGTGTACATATTACATGTACATATATATATATATACATCTACACATAAAATACAAAATACAAAGTTATATCTTGATATCGCTTGTGATAACAATACTCAAAATATATAACAGACTGGAATTGTAGGCTCGTCCCTAGCAATTTCGATCAATTCTATCTTGTTCTCCCTCTTGTATAGAAGTGCGGCTACAATCCAGCCTACCTCTACTTCTGGGGGGACATTTTAAACTTTTATCCGGGACGTCCTACGTCCCAGATATAAAGGTAAAAATAAAATATTTCCCCTTTGCAAGGTTCGACTCGAGTACTCCCTTGCACGCTCCGTTGACTCGAACCTTGCATCTATAGTGGCGAATTTACCGCCTCTGGTTAGATACTTGATATCTTTCATAGTCGCACCAAGACGCTTTTCGATGGTACTTTCCTCCAGGTGTTCAAATCTTTTTTTCTCTACATTGTATACTTTATAGACAATAGTCCTTTTTTTAATTTAATTTTTTATTTCGTTTAGTGGTGTTATCCTAGATTCACCGTCTTTGTCGGTGATAAATCCGAAATAGGTTTGTACTTCTTCCATTTTAAATTTAATAAGTTCGCGCCCGCTGACGGCTGCAGCGAAATTCATTTTTGGACTTTCTTCTATCGAAGAAATTTTAACAAAAATTCTTCCGTATAAACGGTGAAAATATTGTCAATTTCCCCAAACAGAGACACAATTCAATTTTTTAACAATAACCAAAGCTCCATCTCCCAAGGAGGAAGGGTTACGGTTTACAATTATTTAACAAATGCAAACACAACAACGCTTCCCTTACGAGGAACCAACAAACGTGATAACAATAGTTAAACAGTAATAATAATAACAACAAAACTTACGGTGAATCAAAAAGCAGTACTCAGTTAAAGTTATAGTCCTTTTTGGATAAGAAATAAACCAACTGCAGTATTTAGTAGAAGCAGCTGTTCGAGAAAACAGACATTACATACAGCCAAACTTCATATAGATACTTGATGCTAGCTAATTAGCAGATAATCTAATGTAAAAGCCGTGGTAAAGGGTATGTGCACAGCTCCATCTGGACTATTCCATTTCTGCACTTTTATTTTATATTTAATTATTCCCATTCATGTGAAACCACTTATTCAAGTTCAAGTCATTGATGCAATTTTATACCAATTGCTATTTTTACTTTTAATTGTTATGTTACGATTTAATTATTATATTATACTTTAGTTTGATTTTAATTATTACTTGCTATATATAATTCAATTGTTATTATTATCTCTAATTTTTATTGTTAAAGTGAAAGTATCTGATATAAAAAAGAGAGATGTTTTTGTTTCACTTTTAACACGTAATACTGAAATAGTGGAGAATATATGAATCTACATGGACCCTAAGTAAGGCATGTGTAAAATGTGAATGAAATTGGTTGTGTATTTCTCAACTTTTAGGGAATCATTGTGGAGAAGATATGATATTGCTGTGGGCTCACCCTAGGCAAAGCGTTAAAAAATCTTTTGCCGATGATACTCCCCGGACCCTATGTAAGGCATGTGTAAAATTTGAATGAAATTGGTTGTGTAGTTCTCAAGGTTTAGGGAAACACACAGACAGACAGACAAAAAGATTAGCTTCGCTTCAAGCATTCATTTTCTAGAAATAACCAACCGGTAAATATCATAAAGAGATGTAAGTTTTTATATATATTGATTGGGCATGGAGAAGGAAACGACTGTACGCATGGATTTTTCAGGGCTTCTGAGATCGGTAATATTGACATGGTTGAGATTTGTTATCTACAGCGGTTCCCAAATTCGTTATCTTTATCTAAAAGAGAATATATCGATTTTATTAATTAGCAACTTGATGGGTCTCGTCTGAAAGATCAAAATTCCTTCAACTATCAATAGGGGCACCCATACCTCCCACAAAACCCTTTATTCATTCAGTTTGTTGATTCTTTCAGTTTTACTTCGAAATGGCGAGGGTAAGGACCCAAATCAAACTGCACCGATCATGATGCTAGTTTACATAACCAATAGTGTGCAGTCGATGCAATTGAAAATGGCGAAGGTCTATTAAACATGCTGTGAATAAAATTATGTTAAATAAAATTATGGACGTGAAAAATCTCTGTTCCCTTAGCATTTTAATAATGTATATATATAGTGTGTGCCTTTATGTGTGTGTTTACGTGTGTATATATGTATATATAGACGGAAGAGCATTGTAGAAAATGAAAGACAGCATACCTTAGATTAAAAAAGAACTTTGTTTATTTTAGTTTTGAAAGATAAAAAAAGTATAAAAAAACCGCATTATGTACGGGATGATCCGATATTCACGATCAAATGACAAAACTACCTGCATACTCTGTTTGGTTATTCTGAGACCCCCTTCACGACACAGACCATGGGATTGTCCCTAGAAAGTTACTCTCCCAAGCACAAGTCCGGGAAAGGTTGTTTATGGAAGACCAGCAGTCGCCCATGCGTACCCGTCTCCCCTCTCCACGCCACCAATGTTATCCAAGGGAAAGGCAACGGCCTATACAGCTTGGCACCTGTGACGTCGCAACTAATTCTATAGCTGAGTGAACTGGAGTAATATGAAATAAAGTGTCTTGCTCAAGAACACAACACGCAGCCCGGTCCAGGATTCGAGCTCACAACATCACAATCGTAAGTTCGATGCTCTAACCACTGAGCCATGGTTATTTTTGGTTATTATTGTTATCATTATTAAATGACTGGCAAACTGGCATGGTCGTTGGCGCATTGGACTAAATGCTTAGCGACATTTCTCTCAGCAGTATGTTTTAGGGTCAAATTCCGCTCGGGTCGACTTTAAGGATCGATAAGATAGGTACCAGTTGATCACTGAATTCGATGTAATCATCTTTCCTCTTCAGTCAAAATTGCTGGCATTGTGCTTTTTCACATTCTGCATTCTAGATTTCATTTATTCTTTGTAAATATTCCTATTCTTTTCTTTATTCTGTAGTATTCAGTCAAATGGCTCTCTGAGACCACTACTGGCTGTGGGAGCAATAACTACTTAGGGCAAAGGCGATTTTGTAATTAACACTGAAAGTGTTTGACCTCGAATAGAATTCATCAGCTTTGAAATTTTCGATAGTCCCCTTGCAACTGTTTGTGTGCTGTTTCTAGATTCACATGCAACAACGTAATAATTCATGGCTATGTTGAGAACATGCCAATAGCGAATTAAAAGATTTGTTGAAAGTAGTTTTATAAATCATTTGTGTACAGGTTCAGACCGATGTAACAGAATTATACATTTGTCTGATACAGTATATAATAACAATAATCGATATTTTATTATGAGTTTTATTTATGTATTTCTGTTATGGCTGTCTCTATATTTTCTCACTTCAATTTGTCTAGATGTATATTCGCTTTTTAATTGAACCTGTTTCTGAAATCTGTCTCTCTCTCTCTGTCTTTCTCTTTCTCTCCCTGTCTCTCTCCACTCCCCATCTGTACGCACACACATATACACACACAAAAGCCTCTATCCTGCTGTTTTTATCGCTATAACCTATACCTATCTGTCTATCCTGTTACTATCTCTACTCTGTATATCCGTACTGTTGTTATCCAAATACCGTAAATGTAGATGCAGTTAATGGTCACGTAGGCACTGTAATTCTCAACACAATGCCACTCTATAGGCATTCGCAGTCTACAAACCCTGCCTACTTAAAAAGTTCAAATCTAAAGTGCGTTTATCCACTTAACATATACACACTTTGTTTATACGTGCATTTTTTCAGCCAAAATATTTACACAATCTACACAACATATATCTATTTCTATTGGCAGCATCTTCATTCTGTTATCAGTAAGTATCCTGTCTTCATCGTCTGAATTTCTGGTCACCATGTACACACCGCATCTATTCAGTAGCTACCTACATGGCCTTTTCGTTTATCTAGTCACCATATCTCTACAATATATCTATGTCTCTCTCTCTCTCTCTCTCTCTCTCTCTCTCTCTCTCTCTCCAAAAGCTGCACAAGGTATCTGCTTATCACATTACCATGTAATTACTATGTCTGATCACACAGTCCAAAACACACACACATACGTCATCATGGCCGCAGCTTTAGGGCTGAAACATGTAAAAGTATAATAGAATAAAGAAACACACACACACACAGGCACACACACACACACACACACACACACCCACGCACACATACATATATATATATATATATATATATATATATATATATATACATATGCACATACAGTTCAATGACTATCTGCAGACAGTAGTAAAAATAAAAAAGGTGTAATGTCCGAATAGCTAGTAAATATGTCTCCCTGCATCTATCCATACAGTCAATATCGAAATATATCCGTCTGTGTTTATCCTGATAATAACTACACTATCTATCTATCTATCTATCTATCTATCTATCTATCTATCTATCTATCTATCTATCTATCTATCTATCTATCTATCTATCTATCTATCTATCTATCTATCTATCTATCTATCTATCTACCTGCCTATCTATCTATCTATCTATCTATCTATCTATCTATCTATCTATCTATCTATCTATCTATCTATCTATCTATCTACCTGCCTATCTATCTATCTATCTATCTATCTATCTATCTATCTATCTATCTATCTATCTATCTATCTATCTATCTATCTATCTATCTATCTACATGTATGCATACATACATACACACATACATATATATATAAATACATACATAGATACATGTATAAATATATTGAAACGTACATACATACATTATGTAGCTTTTTTTAGCTATCTTTTATATATGATGTTTATCCAATTAACACTTCAGGCCAAATAAATCTAATAAACCTCAATATCTAAAGAGATAAACGAGAAAGTATTCGTAATACTTTGACATTTAGTAAGTTGTTAGTTGTGGACGGAGTATTTGGGGAGGGGATGAAACAGAGCGGGAAAGTTTGTGTCAAAATACGGTGAAAAAGTAAAAGGTAAGGGGGAGAATAGGGTGAAAGAATAAAGAGAAAGAGAGAAAGAGAGAGAGAGAGAGAGAGAGAGAGAGAGAGAGAGAGGAGGGACGTGGGGATGATTATCAGTTATTAGATTTTTCATAAATGGAGGAATATAAAATAAATATCGGCGCATAATTAATTGGAAAGAATAATAATTAAGTCAGCGTCTGTCAGTCGAAGATTAGGTATTTAGGTCACTATGTTTTTTTTTTAATTTTCTTAGCCATTACTTTGCACAAAGCTCAAACCAATAAAGAATTCTGTGGGTTGCTGTTCTTGTGCATGATCCCGCCTCATTCTCGAAGAATGGGTCACTGGGTCATTAAGCTTTTCCAGTTGGTGACCATTCTGTCAAAGCTTTGATCGAAAGGTACCTAATTTGATTTCACTGTGGCAAGATTTGTGGTAAATACGTTAGACGGTCAAATTGAGTTTTGTATCCCCTTAACTCTACATTACCATTCATCACAGTTGGAATTGATAAAATAAGTGTCAGCACACTGCAGAGATGAACTTTATCGACTACATCCCACTTCTAGATGAACACACTCAGATGTGCAGGAAATGTAACAAATATTGATAAGGACCAGCCAGCGCTTCCGTAATCATGGTCAGTAAGGATGAGTTTAGCCAGTTCATCGGTCCGGGACTCAAAGAGACAAGGTGGAGGTTGTGGAGGCCGTAAACTGGAAACCTTACACTAAAAAGAAAAAGAAACAAAAACAAATCACTTGTCAATACGAACAAATCGTATTATTCAAACAAGCCCGTACACAACATATGGACAAGTTATGGAAAGGGAAGAGCATGTCAAAAATGTTTGCATTGCATTGATTAGTTCTTCAGTGTTGCTGTTTCTTCCATGATTTCCAAGTTCTAACCTGAAAGGACTCAATGTTGACATTCCTGTCACTCACGATAAAAAATAAAATAAAATAAAATAAATAAAGATAAATATATTTTTTTGTTTTTTTTCGTTATTGATTAGGCCTGTAATTAAATCTGACTGTGTCCATCTATGAACAAACAGTGTTTGTTCAATCCTAACTTATATATCAAATAAAACCGATAAGAATTACTTCTGCCTCCGATGAAGGGTTAATGACTTGCTTGTTATTTTCCTCAGAGTATGCAAATTACTATACAGTTACAAGTAGCTGTTTTACAATTTACAGGCACAGAACATTAGTTCCTCAGATTCTACTATCATACTATGTTATTTAATATGTCTTTCGCTTCATCCAATTGTCATTAAGGGAGTGATTTGAGGGAGATTGGCCAGCTATTTTATTGCAGCTCAACCAAACAGCTAAAGAATTTCTCATCCGCTTGAATAGGCACCAGCTTTTAACTGAGGCCACTTCAAGTTACAATAACCATTTTATAGAAATCGGTGTTTTGTGCAAGTATTAGAAACACCTTTCTTGTGTCATGTGGTAACGGCTTCCTCGATTGTATGTTTCCAACGTACCACTCACTTGTTCTCTATTTCTGAAGATTAGAGTAACAATGAATTGTTTGAGTAACTCGAAGGGAACAAATATCACAAGAGATTTCGTTCCAAAGTCGTTTTATCGGTTTTCTCGCTCATGTTTACATATTTTGTCAAAATACACGCATGAATAACATGTGTGTATAGAAACTTAGTACAACGTATGGAGCTTATATTCGTGATTAAGCAGTTGTTAACTTAAGTGGCTACAACTCGGAGTTTCTAACCAATCTATTTTTCACCAACCTGATTTCCATGTGTAAATTTCCACTCACTGGGCACCCGTCTATCATAGACGCTGCTAGATTCCACTTCCCCAAAGTACTACGCAGTAGGATGAAACCTGAAGCCACATAAACAGCAAAGCGTATTTCTTGTCTCTCTTTTAATGAACTCCACTGGTAGCTAGAAGGTGAGGATATGTAGTTAAAAGTGAGGAGTGAATCATAGGTAAATGTGTGCCTATTGTGCGTGTATATATGTGTGTGTTTGTGTGGGGGGATATTGTGTCAGAAGTAATGTAGTGTGTAAATCAGTGGTTCCCAAAGTGGGAGTTACTGTCCCCTTGGGGGAGGTAGAATGATCCAAGGCGTATTGAAAAAAGTGAAGTGATAATGGAGTAGCTAAAAAGGAAGCAATGGATGTAAAAAACTCCAAATTAATGCGTTAATTAGGTTAAATTTAAATTATGAAATACAGGTGTTTTGAATTTGCTGTAGAAAGTGGTCTATGTTTGTGGTGGTGATTGGGAAAAAGGGACGCTAGGAATGTGACCTGGGTGCCAAGGCGGAGGCAGCTTGAAAAAGTTTGGAAGCCGCTGGTGTAGATATCGTGACTTTCAATGACATGATGCTGGTTAGATTACACAGTATGATCTTTTGAGAGAATGTCTTTTATTATAGTCTTAGGTTGATCCAAACTTTGAGAGCGACATTCGGTGGGGAAATACGCCGCATGGACTGTTTTAGGCGTTAAGATGTTCAGCATCGTCATATGCTTGTTCCACCATAAGAATTACTTTCAGGATTCACGTGAATGAACAAAATATGCAGCTGCGAAATATAGTGAACAAGTAGTTCAATCGCTCGAATAGCTGAATAATCATCGTCGAGACCAACGAACATCCATTATATATTGTTGGTGTGTAGGTAGTGTACTACAGCAGTTACGTCAGTTCATTTGTGGCTGAAGTTCCTTCTATAAAAGTACGTTAAAATTCTGTTTACGATTGGTTTTCATTTTCTATTTCCCCCCTGCCTACGGAAGTGAGAAGCAAATGAAATGTTTACAATCTGATCTCAACTCTAACAAGGAGCAGACATTGTATTTTGTTTTTCTGACGTTGATGAAAATGCCAACTAGAAAGTCACTATAGGGTGGCTCCATCTACTAGCAGCAGCACCTTAATCTTCGTCAAGTAACAGAAGTATTTCGACAGTGACATCAGTGTCCAATATATATATATATATATATATATATATATATATATATATATATATATATATATATATAATATATATATATATATGTGTGTGTGTGTGTGTGTGTGTGACTATGTATATATGTATGTATGTATATATATATGGGCATATATTTATACATAAATCATACGTAGAAACAAAAACACGAGACGGTCACGTGTCCGAACACCATTAATCATAGCTCTACTTAAGCAGGGGAGATTTGGAAAAGCAATAACAAATTTTTTATGTGTTTCAGTTTTCTTGCTGTTGTAGTTTAACAGCTGTTTCGTCCGTAAACATTTTATGTCGATTTGATTTTCTTTGTTTTCTTATTTACCACGGCTCATATATATATATATATATATATATATATATATATATATACTCTTCCTCTTGCAAGGTGGCAGAATGCACTTTGAAAGATATTTGGTTGTTACGTCTAGTAGATTGAAGCAACTGCTTAATCGCTTTGCTATTGGCTCGTTAATGAAGTCCTTTCGTTGGCTATTTTCTCTTTTTGAACTTCTGTAGCTGATCAATCAGTAACTGCAATATCCTGCACCTCCACCCTCTACACACCAACATAAAAACACAAAAGAACTGATGTGGGTCATTATTAAGAATTATTGAAAGGGAAGCATCTGAGCAAGCATCTAATTAAGATAGGTCTTTCCAAATTTTATTTTTTATTTTTCGTTTGTTCTTCTTCACCAACTCCTTCATTTTTCGTTCCTTCACAAAAGATCTTACGGTAAGAATATAATTTTTTTCACTCTTTCATACCAAAAAGTTAAAATTCTCTGTTGTATTTTATTTCATATTAGTATATTTATAGTTTTTATTTTGGTTTTCTGTGCAAGAAAGAAACATTCATACATTATTGAATTCATTCTTCAACCTGCATTTTCATTAGTCACGTTAGTTTTGCATTGATTCTTTTGTTTAGGTATTTAGTTCTTGGAATCATACCACTGAGTGCTAACAACAGTTATTTTAGTTAGTTTTCGCTTCGTTTCGTCTCGTTTCATATTTTTTCTTTACATTTTGTTTTGCAACACTGTTTTTTTCATGCGTGTTAGTTCACAATGAGGCACTTCCGTTAATGTTCACTTATCTGGAAAAATGAAAACGAAATACAAAACAAAGAAAATCTAGAAAACAAACGGAAAAGAAAAGAAATTGAAAAATATGAGTGGAATATATTTAAAAATGCTTAAAACATCACTATTAACCATTGAATCATATTTTCAACCAAATCAAGAGTTTTGATTTGAATATAAAACCAAATAAAATTATAAAACTGTTGAATAGTTTACTATTTAAGTACGGCTAAACGGTTTGCAGTAGATGCAGCGTTCGATACTCGTAGGCGATGTCGAAGCATTTTCGTTGCTGGCGTGGCTGTGCGATAAGAAGTTTGTTTCCCAAATGGCATGGTTCCAGATTCAGTCCCACTGCGTGACACCTTGAGCAAGTGTCTTCTACCTAGGGCTGACCAAAGATTTGTGAGTGGATTTGGTAGAGGGAAAACGAAAGAAGCCTCACGTATACATATACATACATGTGTGTGTGTGTGTGAGAGAGAGAGAGAGAGAGTTTGTGTTTGTGCCCGTTTTTGTTCCGCATCACCGCTTGGCAACCGGCGTTGGTGTGTTTACGACCGTGTAACTTAGCGGTTCGGCAAAAAATAGATAAAATAAGTGTCAGGCTTAAAAATAAAATATGTTAGGGGTCGATTAGTTCTACTAAAATTGCTCACGGCGGTGCCCCAGCATGACCACAGTCTAATGACTGAAATTTGTAAAAGATAAAATAAAAGCCAATATATATCTTTGGCTGGAAAGGAATTCCTGCCCCAAGTTTGGCGTGATTACTTTGATGTTACTTTTAGGTAGGTACTCTAAAATAAACATTAATGTTTACAGTCTGATGTTTCGTCTTTCTTTGGAGATTATATTATACTATATTAGATTTGAAGCGATTTTACTCTTTTAAAATGAATTTTGATGAGACTCATGTCAAACACTGCATTTTGTATGAATTCGCAAAAAGTTTTTTCAGCAATAGAATCAGCAAAAATTCGTTCTCATTACAGAAATGAAGCTTTAAGTGTTCGGACGAGCAAACGAAGGTTTTCCAGTTCCGCTCGGAAAAAATTGTTTTTAGATTTCCCTTCATATGGAAAACTAAGCGAGGTGAACCCTGCCTTATATCTTCCAAGGGTAGGTAACCAAAGTAGTAGGCCAATGCTGGGTTTCGAGACAATCACTTGTACAATTAGTTAGAATTAGTTTCACTGCTTTCAATGATTCCCATGACTCTCTGTCGACATCCAATTCCATTATTACGAATCTGAATTGAGAGCTTGAGTCATAGTGAATCATTCACGACAACCGACGCAACCCCTAAGGATGCGCTCCAATTACTCTCTTGGTAGAGATTAGTGTTCCTGATCATTGATCTTCTTGGATTCCTCCGCTCAGCATCAATGTAAGAAGCACTGTTGACTCAGTTGAGCTCTTCAACTACCTCTTCACAATTCACCATGCTGCAGTCCCATGACTTCGCCACGGATGCTATGCTTTGCCAAGGGACAGCCCGTAACTATGCAGGGAATGGTCCTCCCTCCGTGGGGTATTTCTCAAAATCCCTGCATACCCACAGTTGTACAATTAACCCCAATCGAAACGTGTTTTCTTGAGACCTATTTTATAAATCATTGTATTCACTTAATTACAGCATCAACACGAGGCAAAACTTAACCTAACGTGATGATTGAGTCAGCTATAAATAGAGGTTAAATCTTTACCAAATTATGATAGTTTCTTAATAGACAAAGGACACTGTAACGTTATAGTTCTAAACGACTTTTGAACATGGACTGTTCATAGGTTAAACAAAATCTCAAAACAACAGCAAATGTATTTTGAAGTAAAATTTAATTTTAAAAATATACATTAAGCATGCTAGACTTTTAGTTCATAAAATTTTACTGTTTTATTAAAAGTTGGCTGTGAGACTAATAATCGTGACACGAATTTATTGAATTCCAAATGTCAACATGCTAACACTTACACGTCATCACCAGAAATATTGCAGATTATTATATAAACATTTATGCTATCAGTGAACAGACTTTTAAATTTGAATTTTAAATTTCTCAGTATTTTTCTTCTTTCACTTCGAAGTGTCTGATTTTAGCTTATAAATATATGAGAATTTAAAAGTAACATTTTAAACTTTCTTAATGTTAGTTTATCACTATCATTATTTTATCATTTATCAATATTATTTTATCATAACCAACACGTTTGAAAGGGTGACAGAGTAAATGAATAGGTTGAGCGCTGCACAAAATATCTTGCACTACATTTGGTCAAATCCAACTGAGGTAAAATTTACTTTGCACCGTTTCTGTGGATAAAGTACCAGTCAAATACCGGGAGCAGTTTAATCGACTAGCACCTCGACTCTTCATAATTCTTTAGCCTTGAGTTTATTTGTGGACAGAAAATCTTTCCAGGTCTTGTGCTGTCTCCGCGCTGTAGTGTTTCAAATCATGCTCCCGACTGGTCTGTTTGCCTCGTTTAATCAGATCTTGAAATGCTTCATGGCAATGGATTTTCACATTCTCTTTTTGCTACGGACCCTCCAGCTAACTATTGGCTTTGTTACAAAAACTGATTTCAAAAAATGTTTCTAATGTTCGTTGAGTGGGGTATCATATTACTTTTTATTGTTTTACGATTATTTTTATTGATTTTACTATAGAATTTTTTATGGGTTATTTTCAAATGAGAGCTTTTAAGAATATCATATTTCTCGTGTGTTACACCTTTTTAATCTGTTGCTTAAAGTAAATTCTGTTTTTGTTTTATAATTTTCAGTGTTTACAGATGTGTAGTTATAAAACACCTTCTTTTTGTTAATATTTCATCTGGATTCTATGTTTAATCTTCCCTTCAATGCTGATTTCTCCTATCTTTTATGCTAATACTTTATTTAATCCTGTATAAGTTATTGTTGTGAGTATTTAACTGGGTGATAGAATTTAATCGTATAATGTTGTGAAGTTTTATCCCGTTTAAACGTACTGCATCCCTAATAAAGTGTTCCTTATAGATGCGGTAAAGGAGATGGAAAAATCAGCATGCTTCTTAACATTGAAACGGCTTCCAACATTTTCAACTTTTCAAATACAATGGTGAAGGAAGAAGAATTTATATGATGCAAAATCAATTTTATCATCTCATTATCTAGCGGAAGTGGCACTAATTCCATCAATATATTTTTGCAAAGGTGGGAGTGATAATCTATATCGGGCTTATGAAGAAATTGTCACTTAAACGTAAGCCAATTGTTCATGGGAGTCGCCTCAGCCTTCCGATGTTGACTTTGCCTTCCATCCTTTCGATGTTAATGAAATAAGTACCAGTCGCGCACTGTGATCGATTGTCACTTTCCCTCAAATGTTTAGCCCTCTGATGCCCATATTAGAAAAGTTTATCACCATCATCATTATCCTCCTCCTCCTCCTCCTCATCATCATCATCATCATCATCGCAGCCACCAAGGGACATGCTCAACTGGTGAAGGTCAAACAACTGTGGTATTGAGCAGAATATTTGCTGTAGCCCATCTTTTATACCAAGACAAAACAATGTACATGATAACACTTCCAATCAGTTATTATTATTATTATTATTATTATTATTATTATTATTATTATTATTATTATTATTATTATTATTATTATTATTATTATTATTATTATTATTATTATTATTATTATTATTATTATCATTATTATATAGACGGCGAGATGGCAGAAGCGTTAACACGCCGGACAAAATGCTTTGTTTTTTCGCCCAACTTTACGTTCTCAGTTCAAATTCCACTGAGGTCGACTTTGCCTTTCATCCTTTCGAGGTCGATAAAATACAAACTAATCTAGTACTGGAATCAATGTAACCGACTTACTCCTCCTCCAAAATTTTTGGCCTTGTGCTAAATTTTGAAATCATTATTACATATAGCTCCCATAAGTTTGTTATTATTTCTATAATTAGAAGTAGTAGTAGCAGTGGTAGTAGCAGCAGTAGTAGTATAGTTGAAATAGCAGTAGTAACATTACAATTATCATTAATTCGTTTCAGTTATTGCACATTATTCTTAAGTAGAATCTCGAGTTACTTATTTCATTGAATAAACAATTATTTTCGAAAATGCTGGAAATGAAAATATTATTTAAAAAGACTTAAAAGAAAAGAAAAGAAGAGGAAAATATACAGTTTGGTGTTATTTTCCCCAACCCTGCCCGCTCCCAGCAACATCCGGAATGATTGAAACAATTTGATTCACAACTACAGACTCTATAACAGCAGAAACAAGAACAACAGTGTTAATGGCAACAAAATCAGTAGCAGTAACAGTGCCAGCATAAGAGTAACAATACCAATAACAACTAAACATGAATAATAATTGGCGTACGAGTGGCTGTGTGGTAAGTAGCTTGCTTACCAACCACGTGGTTCCGGGTTCAGTCACACTGCGTGGCACCCTGGGCAAGTGTCGTTTCCTATAGCCTCGGGCTGACTAAAGCCTTGTGAGTGGATTTGGTAGACGGAAACTGACAGAAGACTGTCGTATATATATATATATTATATATATAATATATATATATATATATATATATATATTATATATATGTATGTGTGTGTGTGTGTATGTTTGTGTGTGTGTGTGTTTGTTTGTGTGTCTGTGTTTGTCCCCCTAGCATTGCTTGACAACCGATGCTGGTGTGATTATGACCCACTTAGCCGATCGGTAAAAGAACCGTTAGAATAAGTACTAGGCTTACAAAGAATAAGTCCCGTGGTCGATTTGCTCGACTACAGGCGGTGCTCCAGCATGGCCGCAGTCAAATGACTGAAACAAGAACTGGATCTTGTGGGGGAGGGGGATACTCGATCACATCGACTCCAGTGCTCAACTGGTACCTAAAAATAACAATGCCTTAAAAATAACAATAATAATAATTATTTCAAATTTTGCGAAAAGAGCAGCAGTTTTCATCTGGTACTTATTTTATCTATCCCGAAACGCTGAAAAGCCAAGTCAACCTCGACGGAATTTCAACTCAGAACGTAGTGACGGGTGAAATACCTATTTCTTTATTACCCACAAGGGGCTAAACATAGAGGGGACAAACAAGGACAGACATAGGTATTAAGTCGATTAAATCGACCCCAGTGCATAACTGGTACTTAATTCATCGACCCCGAAAGGATGAAAGGTAAAGTGGACTTCGGCGGAATTTGAACTCAGAACGTAACGGCAGACGAAATACCACTAAGCAATTCGTCCAGCGTGCTACCATAATAATAATAATAATAATAATAATAATAATAATAATAATAATAATAATAATAACAACAACATCAACAACAACAATAATGCTCTAATATAGGCACAAGGCTTGGAATTTGCGGGAAGGGGATTAAGTCGATTACATCGACCTCATTGTTTCACTGATACTTAATTTATCGACCCCGAAGGTATGAAAGCTAAAGCCGACCTCGGCGAGTTTGCAAACGATTCTGCCAGCTCACCGACTTAATAATAATAATAATAATAATAATAATAATAATAATAATAATAACAATAATAACAATAATAATAATAATAATAATAATAATAATAATAATAATAATAATAATAATAAAATAATAATAATAACAACACATCAACAACAACAATAATGCTCTAATATAGGCACAAGGCTTGGAATTTGCGGGAAGGGGATTAAGTCGATTACATCGACCTCATTGTTTCACTGATACTTAATTTATCGACCCCGAAGGTATGAAAGCTAAAGCCGACCTCGGCGAGTTTGCAAACGATTCTGCCAGCTCACCGACTTAATAATAATAATAATAATATAATAATAATAATAATAATAATAATAATAATAATAATAATAATAATAATAACAATAATAATAATAATAAAATAATAATAATAATAATAATATAATAATAATAAACCTTTCGGCTATATGCTTGAAAATTTAGGGGAGGTATTAAGTCAGTCAAATTGATACCAAAATCAACTGGTACTAATTTTATCGACTTCAAAAGATTTGAAAGGCAAAATCGACCGCAGCAGAATCTGAACTCCCAACGTAAAAACAGACAAAATGTCAAATTTTGTCACAAGGCCAGCAATTTTGTGTATAGGGTTCCGTGAATAGCAATAGCTTGAACAAGAATAGCGACACGTTTATCGAAACCCAAAGGAGGAAAGGTGAAGCCGAAGACGGATGCCGAGATTTAAAATGTCGGAAGAAATACCGCACGGCACTTTGTGCCATGTTCTAACGATTCTGTCAAGTTGCCGCTTTAGCAATAATGAAAATAAGTTTTTTACTATTATAGGCTCAGTGCCTAAAATGTTAGGAGCCGGGTACTCGATTACATCTACAGGTACTAATTTTATAGACTTCGAAAGGATGAAAAGCTATGTTGACCACGGCAGCTTTTGAACTCGCAATGTAAAGAGCCGGAAGAAAAGACGTGGAGCAGTTTGTCCAACGTGCTAACAGTGCTGATAGCTTATCGTCTTATGGTTGCAAACTTAGTTACAAGAACAGCAGTTTTATGGAATATGGTGCTGCGCCATTCGGTTACGTCGACGCTGGTGCCCAACTGGTATTTATTGTATTGACACCGAGATAAAGCAAAGCGAAATCCAGCTCCGCAGTATTTGAGCACAGATTATAAAGAGGCGGAGGAAGAAATGCTGGGAAGCATTTAGTTGGACGTGTTAGCGATTCTGCTACTCACTATCACTAATGTGACAAGCAATAATAGTAATATGATAAACACTTAAGCAAAACGAAATAAATTGAGTTTAAAAGACGACGAACTGTACTCGTCCAAAAATTTGTGAATAGGTGTGAGTTTATATCTATCTATCTATCTATCTATCTATCTATCTATCTATCTATCTATCTATCATCTATCTATCTATCTATCTATCTATCTATATGTGTGTGTGTGTGTGCATGTGTATGTGTATTTATATATTTGATTATAAACAAATATATTTAGACATGTTATTTGTTTATATTCTTTATGTAACTTAAATGTTGATTTTGCTTTTTCATTTTCTATTCTACTCTCCCTCTCATATACATACTCTTACTTGGGGTACTAAACACAGACTCACAAACGTATGCACACACATACATACATACATATATATATAATATATATATATATATATATATATATATATATATATATATATATATATATATATACGACGCTGGCAGCTGGCGAGCTGGCAGAAACGTTAGCACGCCGGGCAAAATGCGTAGCCGTATTTCGTCTGCCGTTACGTTCTGAGTTCAAATTCCGCCGAGGTCGACTTTGCCTTTCATCCTTTCAGGGTCGATAAATAAAGTACCAGTTACGCACTGGGGTCGATATAATCGACTTAATCCCTTTGTTTGTCCCCTCTATGTTTAGCCCCTTGTGGGCAATAAAGAAATATATATATATATATATACGACGACTTCTTTCAGTTTCCGTCTATCAAATCCACTCACAAGGCTTTGGTCGGCCCGAGGCTATAGTAGAAGACACTTGCTCAAGATGTCACGCAAGGGGACTGAACCCGGACTCATGTGGTTGGTAAGCAAGCTACTTACCACACAGCCACTCAGACATAGATTATATACACATGCAAGTCTTATTTTCTTCAGTCATTATACTGTGGCCATACTGTAGCATCGCCTTCAAAGATTTATTCAAATGAATCGCTCACACATATTCTTTAAGCCTGCTACTTATTCTAACGGGCGCTTTTGTCGAACAGCTAGTTACGGAGACGTTAACACACCGACAGCAGTTGTCAAGCGGTGGTGGGGGACAAACACAGACACACACACACACCACACACACACACACAGACACACACACACACACACACACACACACACATACACACACACACACCGAGAAAGCTTTGGTCGGCCCTATGCTATAGTAGAAAACACATGCCCAAGGTGCCACGCTGTAAGATTGAACCCGAAACATGTGGTTGGGAAGCAGACTTCTTACCACAAAATATATATAATATATGTTGCCTTTCGGTTGTAAATTGCGAATATCCACCTTAATAATTTACACACTCACACACATTGTTCTTTCTCTACATACACATATACTGAAACTAACATAGTCACATCCACCATTATCTGTGACAAGAAAAAAAAGGAAAAAAAAAAGAAAACAAACAAAAGAAACATCCTCAACAGGGAACAAACAGCCAACTCATTCTAAACCATTAAATATAATGATGTATGTTACGTTAAATAAGCAGATAAGAGGGTGTAGAACTTGAACGAGGAATTTATAACAATTTCAATGGTGAAAGAATATATTGCATGATTTAAAACTAGCTAGGTAATGTATTGTTTAAAAGAGATAATGGATGTATATGAAAAGAACTAGGTACGTACGTAATTTATAGAGTCCTGTATTTTTATGCAATTGTGGGTATACATGTGTATAAGTACATGCAAATATACATGCACGCATTGAAACCTATGTACGTATATGTATATATATATATATATATATATATATATATATATATATATATATATATATAGAGAGAGAGAGAGAGAGAGAGAGATCCTGTGAAACCACGAAGCCTGTTGTAAAATTCGTAGAGGCAAATAACGACGGCAAATCGAACCAGGGTAAACCGAGTTAATTCAACGAGTTACCTTTTGAAAAGTCACCTGACGGGATGCATCAGCATCGGTAGCTGTGATGAATCGATGAAAGATGGGTGGAAACTATCGGTGAGATTAGTAAAAAAATTCTCGTGAATACTGTTATGTTTCGCTCATTTGATATATATATCATATTTATCAATAGTAAGGTCTATGTAAATTTGTGTATATAAGAATTGTTATGCAACTTCGTCATAATCCTTCTTATCACTATTGTTGATATATACATACATACATATATATATATATATATATATATATATATATATATATATACGACGGGCTTCTTTCAGTTTCCATATAGCAAATCCACTCACAAAGCTTTGGTTGGCTCGAGGCAATTGTAGAAGACACTTACCCAAGTCACTTACGCAGTGGGACTGAACCCAGAACCATATGATTGGTAAGCAAGCTACTTACCACACAGCTTCTTCTGCGGCTAAATATATATATGTATATATATATAAAACTTATCCCTTTTACTCTCTCACACTCTCTCTCTCTCACTCTCTCTCTCCCTTCCCCTCTCTCAGGGTGTTATAACAACGAAACACTGTTTCGCTTTTATAACACTCTACTTTTAAAGAGATTTTCCTTGGAAAAATACTGCATCCTAAAAGTGTTTGAAGAAAACATTACATATTTGCCATCAATATTGTTTACATTATTAGAGTCGATTCTAAATCTATGTGTGTGTGTGTGTGTGTGTGCGTGCGTGTGTGTGTATGTACGTGTGTTTGTATATATATATATAAACACAAGTGTATGTAAGTATATATATATATATCTATATATATATTATACATAGGGCTTTGTTTACTTTCCTTTTACCAAATCCACTCACAATATTTTGGTATCTATCTATATATCTTCAACAATATGTTTGAGTTAAGATACGTTAGAGAAAAAAGTTAGCATAAATAAAATATATATGACCGTATCACATATATACATACATACATATATACATATATATATATAATATATATACGTATGAACTTGACAAACAGATTAATTGAGATTATCCTTGAAATTAGAAACACAAAGCGTCTAGAATTGTATAACATGATTAGAAAAAGAAAAGATACCTCGAATAATACCAGCTAATCCAAAATATTTGGAAATAAAGGAAGTGCAGTTAGCTGAAATTCTTGCATTTAAATCTACTTGTTGAATTCAACTGAGTGGTTTTGTTCTGGCATGCATTTCTTGACATCTGCGACGTATATTCAGTTATGTTTAGAAACCTTTCAGATAATGTATGAATATGGAAATATCTGGAATAAAGTGCCATTGACTACGAATAATTCCGATGTGAATCTCGACCTTACACACAAACACATACACACATAAGATGCGTTCACAAAATTTCTTGAAATTTTGATCTTCGGTTATTAAATTGTGATTTATAGTTTGATGCACAATATTCAATATTTCACACTCATCTATTTCGCTCATTAGTCATTCCATCACACCTTGTCAGCATCACAATCATTCAATCTCAACCTTCTTAAACATGCAAACGTGTTCACGCCCACACACGTTTGTATGTATGTATGTATGTATGTATGTATGTATGTATGTATGTATGTATGTATGTATGCATGTTTCTATGTATGAATTAATTACACATATAGAACAAGGCAGACATGTTTATATGACATGCTTATGTACATCGTTACACACATACGCGCGCACGCACGCATTTAATTACATCGTTCAATATAAAACTCTATCTTATTGCTCCAGTGTCACGATAGTGGTCGTACCTTGCGAGGAGCTAATTAAATTCTGTATACAACCATTCACCCAAATATACTGGAAGCAATGTAATCGATATATGCAGATTTCAAACTAAGCGTATCTTGTATCTTTGACGAATTTTGGTCATTGGACTGCGGCATCGCTGGTGGACCGCTTAAATCTTGTACTTATTTCAACAAATTCGTTCGACAAACTGTTAAGTTACGTAAGCAAACCAACACCGATTGCCAAACGGAGCGGTGGCCAAACACACATATACGCAAATATACGACGGGTTTCTATCTCCCACAGTTTCTATCTCCCAAATTTACTAACACCTCATCGGTCTGCGCGCAATTATAGGTAGAAGACAGTTGCCAAAAGTGCCGCGCAGGGGGACGCAAATCACAAGGTTGTAAAGCTTCTTACCCGCCCACCCATACCTACGACTACACACCCATTGATACACACGCACACACAAATGCACATGTATACAGACATACAAACACACATACATACGCACACACACATGCACACACGCATATTGTTTCCGTCATATTACTCAGAAGTTTTCTTATTGCTTTACGAAAGCTTCTAGAGCCTTCATATTTTAGAGCACTCAATGCTAAGGCAAATGTTGCAATTAGGAAAATAAATGTTTTGGACGTAGGTGTAGGAACACGTGTGTAGTAAGTAGTTTGCTTACCAACCACATGGTTCCGGGTTCAGCCCACTGCGTGGCACGTTGGGCAAGTGTCTTCTACTATAGCCTCGGGCCGACCAATGCTTTGTGAGTGGATTTGGTAGACGGAAACTGAAAGAAGCCCGTCGTATATATATATATATATATATATATATATATATATGTACGTGTGTGTATATGTTTGTGTGTCTGTGTTTGTGCCCCCAACATCGCTTGACAACCGATGCTGGTGTGTTTAGGTCCCCGTAACTTAGCGGTTCGGCAAGAGAGGCCGATAAAATAAGTACTAGGCTTACAAAGAATAAGTCCTGGGGTCGATTTTTTCGACTAAAGGTGGTGCTCCAGCATGGCCACAGTCAAATGACTGAAACAAGTAGAAGACTAAAGAGTAAAACGCGAGCCCGACAATGGTGGTTTCGGACCAGGAGCGCTCTCCAACAAAATCAATGGTCTATCAAAACTTTGACAAACTTAGTACTATTTCCGCTTTTAATAGAGAAAGGCGAATGCACACCCCATTACATGGTGAACACAGATATTTTCTTGTTAGGTGGATTTCATTCCAATCTGTGTTGAAGATTGTAAATAAGTTGATAACATTTTTGAAGCATAATTCTGATTTCATTGAATACAAGTGATATTGTACTGAATTTAGAATTTAATTGGATAGATCTATGTGTTTATCGAAAGGTGGGAAAAAATAAGCAAGAAAAAACTACCAATTATCGAAATTATGCATTTATGCGGCTTCTCTCTGCCAGGATTTTCATATTACACACACACACACACACTCACACACACACACACATGGATGTTTAAAAACAAATTTATGGATGTATATCTATCTATCTGTCAATCTATCTATCTATCTATCTATCTATCTATCTATCTATCTATCTATCTATCTATCTATCTTTCTATCTATCTATCTATCTATCTATCTATCTATCTATCTATCTATCTATCTATCTACCTATCCCTCTGTCTCTGTGTCTCTGTCTGTCGTCTGTCTGCTGTTTCTCTTTCTCTCCAGATATATATATAGTTGCAATTATGTATATATTAAAACATTAGAGTATATGCGCATGCATGTACATATATATATATATAACATTTTTGATATACGTGCTCCAGCACTAAAACTGTTGAACGAATAAATAGAATATATGCACCCACAACCACACCCATGCATATATGTAATATGTATGCATACAACCGTATATGTGTATGTGTATATATATACATATATATATATATATATATATATATATATATATATATATATATAATATATATATATATATATATATATGTATAGGTATATTCTTTAATTGTTTTACCGGCTTCAGGCTAGGGACATGTTGAAGCACCGCATTTCTTTTCAGTCATTCGACTGTGACCATGCTGGGGCACTTCCTTCGAGGAGTTTAGTCGAACAGATCGACACCAGGACTTATATCTTTTAAATCTGGTAATTATTCTATCCCTCACTTAGTGGCCGCAACGCCAAGTTACGGGGACGTAATCGAACATACGCTGGTGGTTAAGCAATGATGGAGAACAAACACATACATAAAGACACACACACACACAAACACATTTATGTATATATATATATATATATGTATGACGGGGTTCATTCTGTTTCAGTCTACCAAATCAACTCAAAATACTTTGGTCGGCCCAAGGCCATAATGGCAGACACTTGCCCACATGTGGTTGGCGAGCACGCTTCTTACCACACGACCACGCCTATATATATATATATATATATATATATATATATATATATGACTGCTTCATCCTTTAGCCCGAAACCGTCGAGAAGCTTAACGAATTTCACACTCTTATAAATGGGCTCAACACAAACATTATTTTCACAATGGAATACAGCCCTCAACAAATTCCCTTCCTCGACATCCTCATTAAAATTCACAACAAAAAAATAGAAACAGACATATACTACAAGCACCACAATCCAAGCAATACCTCCCTTTCAATTTATGCCACCCTAGACACGTTAAAATTAACATTCCCTACAACTTAGCCAAGAGAATTTGCACTATAGTCTCCAATAAAAACACCGTCTCTTACGTCTACAAGAACTCAAGGGCACATTAACAAGCAGGGATTACCCCACGTCACTAATTGACAATGGGATCCAACGCGCCCTAAAACTCAGCACGCAGGAACTTAGACGCCCTAAACCTGTTACATCGAAACCCCATACTCTACCATACATCTCTACACACAACCCCCTCAACAATGAAGCTTTTGACACCATCCTCCAGAACATTCCTGTATTACAAAAGGACCATAGAATGAACCAAATCCTCCTAACACACGAAATCATAAAGAGCAAAAGGCAACCCAAATCATTGAAAACCATCCTAACAAATGCCAAAGTACTGCCAACCACAACAACTAAACCCACAGTAAACAAATGCAATAGACCAACTGTGGTATATGCATCAACCTAATAGAAGGTCCGGAATTCCTTTTTAAACAAGGACAACGTTTCACAGTAAAACACAACTTCACATGCGCATCAGAAAACCTAGTATATGTCTTAACTTGCTCGGGCTGTAATGAACACTACATAGGCCAAACAAAAAATAGCCTCCGCCAACGCATGACTGTCCACAGATCCCAAATAAAAATACAGGAATATAGAAAAATAGCATTTAGTGCACATATTGATACCTGTGCCGCACAACTCCATCCCAATTTTAGAATCTTTCCCCTCTACAAATTTAAAGACAATGCCACTCATACCCAGCGAATAACCATGGAATCCCACCTTATTAATAAATACAGACCACTTCTAAACACATGCCCCTAACACGAACCCACAACAAACACACTTACACCTGCACACACCCTACACACACCTTTACCCAGATATTAACACCATGACACACACAAATATATGGTTCCACACATACACATAATTGAATACGGGTGCAAAACATCCAACACTATTTTTTGGAAATGGCTGTAAATATTGACTTCACACAAATACGTTGCTTCCCGATACAGGCACAAGGCCAGCAGAACTATAAATATTGAAAATTGTACCCACACACACACACATATATACACGCGCGCGCGCCCCAACATACATATAAACACACACACGCGCGCGCGCGCGCACACACATACATACACACAGCTCTCCCTGTTCTAAACGAACTTACTTATCCAGTCAAGCGGAAAATACACTCCCTAACTACGCGCTAAAAAGCTATTTAAAATATCCACATGACGTCTACTGACCAGCCTGAACAATAAGAATTTTCAACGACACTATTTTCGAAAATTCTAAACATTCACGTGACCTCTTTATTATGGCCAATAAGAAATTTTAGGCGGGACACTAGCCAAATTTTAACTTCTCTGGAGCCTTTTTTCTTACCCCAACACCAACTTCCATTCAAACAGTCACGTGACCCCTTCATAATGACCATCAAAATTTTAGGCGCGAAACCAACCAAATCCAAAACAACTCTGGAGCCTCTTTTTTCACATATAAGAGACAGACTCTAATCTCTCTTTTATTTTGATAAGCATAACAAATGCGCAACCGGTAAAAAGAAATTCACCTAATTAAATTACTTAAATTCCTTAATTATTTGTCAGCATTTTCTTCATTTCCTTTTATTATATATATATATATATATATATATATATATATAGATATATATAATATATATATATATATATATATATATATATATATATTATATATATATATATATATATATATATATATATATACATACATATATATAAACATATAGATAAAACTTACTTGGAAAAGGATGCGTGGCGTTCGATCATATAAAAATATAAATAGTATATAGATATATGCATATATACATAAATACATACATATATGTACATATCTACATATATATATATGTATATATATATATATATTATATATATATATATATATATATAATATATATATATATATATATGCATATATGGGTACAGGTCATCAACAAGAAGAAAAAAAAACGTTAAACACAATGAGAAACGAAAACATAGAAAACGAACTTTTTTACGAACAACGAAAAAAAAAAAGAACAAACAGAGGAACGAGACATGGAACATAAAGAATATCCCCCTTCATCAGTTGTCCCCGTTTCATCTACTCCGATACGTATATATACGTATATATATATAAATACACGTCGGTATAGAGTTTGAATTGTGTATTCACATTCGGCTGTGTAAATTTTGGAAGTGTTGGTTGGATATCTGTTACATGATATCGCTCCATTTTGAGCATATTTAACCCTAGCACTTTCAAATTTTATAATTGGAAATACTATGCTGAAGAGAGAAGTACAATTTAAATCACTCTAATCTCTAAACGCGTATATAGTTAATCCTAGTCGTGTTGATTCATTGTTTCTTCTCTTTGCCTTCATAAAAAAAAATATATTACCGTCATGGAGATGAGGCTATGCATTGTGCCCGAGGTGATGACTGTTGCCATAGTAACGAAGTTAAAGCACGCAGAGTAAAGCCGCTGGGCACATATTGATCTTGAATGTTGCTGTGCAGGTGCATGAAGTTTTAACGTTCTAGCTCATTTTCTTCCAAGCAGTGCTGTAAACAGCGGATGTGACCTAGAACGTTAAAGCAGTGCGCATGCACAGCAGATTTCAAAGTCAATTTGTGCGACGCGGTTAAACTCTGCGTGCTTCAGCTTCGTTACCTTGGTAACAGTCCGGATACTTATTGATCAGACACGTCTATATATATATATAATATTATATATTATATATATTATTAATATTATATATATATATATATATATAAACATATGTATGCAAAAGATATCTATAATATGGCTTCATACAGTTCTGTACATAAATACATCAATTCAATCACTCATATATACACGTACAGGGACCTGTCTTTCTTTTTCTCTCTCATCCATGCATGCATTCACCTATCTATCTATCTATCTATCTATCTATCATCTATCTATCTATCTATCTATCTATCTATCTATCTATCTATCTATCTATCTATCTATTTACACACACACATTCTCGAGCGATATCTGCCAGGAAGCGGATGAGTACGGTTGTATATTTTCCGTTTGTTGGCTAACATCATGTAATACGCATCAGCAACATTAATTATAATTTAGCTGTCATGAAATCTCTAAGTGCCTGGGGAATATGATGAAATGGATATTAATTTTTGAAAAGAAAAATTTCAGTATCGTAAAATATAATTAAATATTAGCAATACATATGTTTATATTTTCCTTAATTTTATCAACATAATTGCAATCTACTTCATCGAAAACAGATCTCTGCCTTGCACAAAGTAGTACGTATTTTCAGTAAGTTATTAGGAACTCTACATGGAGGTGTTATATTGGTTTCAAATTTTGAAAGAAGGCCTGCAATTTCAGGGGATGGGCTAAGTCGATTACATCAACCCCAGAGCTTAACTGGTGGTATGTATTCTATTGATCGCGAAAGGATGAAAGACAAAGTTGACTCCGGTGACATAAAGACAGACAAAATGCGGCTATGCAGTGTGCCAGGGGTACTGACGATTCTTTTAGATCGCTGCTTTATGGATCAACTCTCTCTCTCTCTCTCTTCTTTCTTTCTTTCTGTTGCTTTGAATATTTCCCTATCTCTCTCTCTGCTATGTAAACCAACTGACAAGCATTTGTATTGGCTATTATCAAATGTGAGCACACGTACGTGTGAGTGTCGCTCTGGAAGGCAAATATATTCCTTCCTTCCTGAATGAAGTTAACTGAAAACATGATTTAACACGTCAGTTGACGTTGTGTAAAATGGTTATTAATTTAAATTGAGACAAATACATAAACATACAAACGTGCACTGACATCTGCTCCTTTACTTCTTCCTACCAACTGTTCATCGAACTATATAAGCTGTGGCTGCACCTATGTGTGTGTGTGTGTGTGTTGTGCGTGCGTGTATGTGTGGACGTGTTTGTGTGTGTCTATTTGTGCGTATTTTATGTATTTGCCGTCTATCCACTACGTAGCTTTTATAATCTTTATCATCCTCTCACCTCTGCATTTTAAAAATTTCAGCGTTCTTTTATCAACTCTTACTCTCACTGTAACCCACTTTTTTTACAGTCTCTCCGCCTCTCTCTATGTGATATAAAATGCTTAGACATTTACATCGTCTATTATCATATCGAGATAATCACAGAATATATAGTTAATATGGTGCATAGAATTAGAATAATGGAGTTTAAGAAAGTCACACCAGTGTAAATTTAGAAATAACGTTTATGCAGAAACAAATCATTGTTAAAACAAGAAAAGTAGATTACATTTGTTAACGATAAAGGCAGTTTTAATACCAAGAAGTAATATTTATCCCCACTGAATCATGGATGTTCCGTAAGAACAAGCTATACTGCAGTAGTTGCCATGAGAGAAACTCTCATATTGGTTTTGGTGTCAAATGCGCTCTTGTTTATATCTTTAGCAGGGAGATAAATCCCCGTCACCTCCAGCATCGAGACCACCAGTTCACGTGATTTCGATCTTGCTTGGTCTTGTCAATGATGGACACTCTACCGCTATAGACAGCAGAAATTCAACCCACCGGAGATATATAGAATAACAGTGCCGGAACAAGTGACCTTGTCGTAACCAGTCAATGACCCTGCAGATTATATGTAGATTATATGTAGATTGTATTTAGATTATATGTTTTCATTGCATATTTTAATACTTGGGGTCATGTGCTAAAAAACAAGAAAGATTCGTTAAAATGGAATATGAAAAACATCCTGTAGAGCTAGGTTACTATATCGGGGTCTGAGAAATGATTAATAAGAAAGAATATCCACTGAGAATATATTGGCTGTACTTAGTTTGAATAATTATAAAGGGAAGTATACCTGTACATGCCGTCGCATGGCTACAGAAATTATTCCAGAACCGTCTTAATCAATAAGCTCATCAACGCGTAATTAACAGATTTCAATAAATGAATATCTATAAAAAATATTTCTGACATCTCGTTTCTTATTGTTCTTGTCATTGACGTCGCTTCTTCTTCTTCTTCTTCTTCTTCTTCTTCTTCTTCTTCTTCTTCTTCTTCTTTGTCACTCCCGCTATTGCTCAGAAATTTTCTTCTATCGCTACATCATCAGGAAAATGTGCGGCCCTAACAGTGGAAATGCATTTCTATTATTCATCCGGTTCATTATCCTTCTACGGCACAAACAACAAAATCATGAAAAGTAGCTGCAGCAGCAGCAGTACATCAACAACAACAACAACAACAACAACAAGCGATGATGACGACGACGGCAAACATCAATCATGAACAACTGTTGTACCAGCAAGAACAACAGCAAGGAGTTTAATTAAAATAAAACTAATAGAAGCAGTAACTATAATCACAACCACAACGTTGCCAGTGGTAGAAACATTTCAAATATGTCGGACAACAGCTACAACGGCATGAGCACAAAATAGAGAGCGTGTACGTGGTCGATGTGATTAATGAAAGCAGTATCTAAACCTTCCTCAACAATAATTTCAATAATAACATGTACGCAAGAATGGCTGTGTGGTAAGTAGATGGTTTACAATCCTCATGGTTCCGGGTTCAATCCCACTGCGTGGCACCTTGGGCAAGTGTCTACTACTATAGCCTCGGGCCGACCAAATCCTTGTGAGTAGAATTTGTAGACGGAAACTGAAAGAAGCCCACCGTATATATATAAGATCTCAAATTTTATTTAATTTGCGTTTCGCGGGAAGGAAAGTTTCTATCGAAGATGCGTATCGCCTTCACTTTCGAAACGCAGGGTGGATGAAACCATGCCGACTGAAGAAGGGGAATTTTCCTTGTGTTGTTTGTCCTGTGCTCTATTTTTTCGTTGTTTGAGAAAACTGTCCGGTTCCTTGGTTTTGTGTTTGTGTTTTCGTTTCTCATTGTGTTCGACGTTTTTTGGTGTTCTGTACCCATATATGTATGTGTGTGTACATGTAGAGGTGGGTGCGTGCATGTATGTATGT
This sequence comes from Octopus sinensis, assembly GCF_006345805.1. Lineage (NCBI taxonomy): Eukaryota > Metazoa > Mollusca > Cephalopoda > Octopoda > Octopodidae > Octopus > Octopus sinensis. The sequence continues at coordinate 20,327,680 of NC_043014.1, read as the reverse complement.
GTGCATATGTTTTATTTATTGATTATTATATATATATATATATATATATATTAATATATATCTTATATATATATATATATATAGATATATAGATATGTATGTATGTATAGGTTGTGTTCTGTTTTTTGTCCCCGCAACATCGCTTGACAACTGATGCTGGTCTGTTTACATCCCCGTCACTTAACGGTTTGGCTAGAGAGACCGATAGAATAAGTACTAGGCTTACAAAGTATAAGTCCTGGGGCCGATTTGCTTGACTAAAGGCGGTGTTCCAGCTTGGCTGCAGTCAAATAAAAGAATAAAAGAAAAGAATAATATTAACAACAAATAAGTAATACATATAACAACAATACCAATTACAATAACGATAACGACCACAGAAACAGCGATGTTAACTGAAAGAACACCAGTAGTAAGAAGTGTTGACCTACAAAATGTCGTAACCTAAATCATTTCAAATCCGATTCTAATGTTTTTAACAAGGAAAAAATCGTTTAATGATGTAGTTCTAGATGCCCAATAGCAGAACACAAAACAGGATATTCATGACTAGAAATCTGTGAACATGCATCTGCTCAATTAGAGAAGGGGTGGGGCTAAAAGCCTACATCGGTAACATAATGAGAACAACAGCAGCAACAACAGTAACATCAACAAAACATAGGTGAATCGGATACTTGTAACTGTAACGACTGTTATAATTATCGCATTGATGAATGTGTGGATGTATGTATGTATGCGTGTATGTTGTATGCATGTATGTATATGTATATGTAAGTATGTATGTACGTATGTATGTATATATACATGGTGTGTATGTAGAATGTATGTATATGTATATATATGTATATATCTATGTATATATATATATGCACACAAACATATGTATATACATAAACACACACACACATGTATATATATATCATCATTGGTAATTCAAAATACATTATGCTACATTAAAAATGCAGATAGTAAACTATTATATTATGCGATCTTTCTTCTACGTCGCAGAATCTTGCAGAGTATACAGAACAATTAAGAGGGCGAGCTTGAAAATGGCTAGCACGCCGAGTAACGTGTTTAGCGGCTTTTCGTCCGTCTTGCTGTTCAGAGTTCAAGTTCTGCCAATGTCGACAGTGCCTTTCACCAACTCGAGATCGATAAAATACGTACCACTTGAACACTGGGTTCGAAGTTATCGACTTAACCCTTCCCCCAAACTTGCTGGCCTTGTGCCAAAATTTGAAACTAATATACAGAGCAATGGAGGCGGTAGATGTCATTAAGAAGCGGGTTTTTCGAAGATTGAACAGAATAAATTAGAAAGACAGGTTAACAAATGCAGCAGTTCTAGAAATGCTAAAAGTCCAAACACATCTATTGGTGAGAATCAAGTCCATGACACTGCCATATTTTGGAAAATGGAATGCGCCGAAGAAAACACGAGTTTGCAAAGTCGTTGATGGACTTCTGACCTCAAAGAATTGTCAGAAAGCAAGAGATTGATTCTTTGTATACAACATAACAGAGCGGAACTGAAGTTTTAAGAAGCCGACTGTCGGTTGCAGAAAGGGCACTTGGTTGATGATGATACATATATGTATATCATGGCTATTAAGCTCCCTCTTTTTCTGTTTCTCTGTCTGTCTCTTAGTATCTGTCACTGTTTATCTGTCTGCCTGTCTCTCTTCCTCTCGCTATATATATAATTATATATATATATAAAATTATAATTTAGGGTATCTAAGAGATACCACCACGCTTGAAATAGTAGCCAAAAGTTGACTCTAAAACCACAATAAAAGTTCATACAGCACCGGATTGGTATATAAAGCGTGGTGGTATCTCTTAGATATACTAAATTATAATTTTGATAATAATTATTACCTTTGAAGGTTTTTATTCCCATGCTGGCTACTTGATAAGTTCGATATTTAAATAACGATCTTATACTTATGTAATATATAATATATATATATATATATATACATATATATATATATATATATATATATATATTATATAATATAATATATTATAGATAACGGGAAGGTTTACGAAAATAAACAAAAGACGAAGGCAGGTGGAGTACAAACAACCAATGTATTAGTATGGCGCTCAGGATAGAAATAGAACAAGTCTTTTACGTTTCGAGCCTACGCTCTTCGACAGAAAACCACAGAAAGAAAACAAGGAGAGAACAAGGAGAGAAAAAATGCGTGTAGGAACTATGTATGTATATATATATATATATATATATATATATATATACATATTATATATATATATATATATATATATATAATATTATATATATATATATATAACGGGAAGGTTTACGAAAATAAACAAAAGACGAAGGCAGTTGGAGTACAAACAAACAAATGTATTAGTATGGCGCTCAGGAATAGAAATAGAACAAGTCTTTTACGTTTCGAGCCTACGCTCTTCGACAGAAAGATACACAGAAAAGAACAAGGAGAGAAACAAGGAGAGAAAAAATGCGTGTAGGAACTATGTATGTATATATATAATATATATATATATATATATATATATATATATATAGTTATATATATTCATGTGTGTGTGTGTGTGCTTAAGAAAACACGTGAATAACATGTCTTGGAGATGTTAAGTGCTTTACGTATGCATAAAACTAAACATATTCATTACTCATATATTTGAAGGCGGCGAGCGTCGGTCAAACAGCTTAGCGGCGTTTCTCTCGGTTCTTTACATTCTCAGTTCAACTCTCACTGAGGGCAACTTTGACTTTCATCCATTTAAGGTCGTAGGATGATGTACTACTCAAGTACAGGGGGTTACCGTAATCGACTTAGCACATCCCACAAAATTGCTGGCTCTATGGCAAGGTTTAGAAAAATACATATTTGATAGATACGTATATGTTCAGATAAAGGTAAACAGCTATGAATGTAGAGTGAAAATGTGATTGATTAAGATAAAAACGTACTTTTGAATACTTTTTAAGGAAAGAAACTGCTTTAAAGTTATAGCTGAAAATAAATTTTATCTTTGAATAAGCAAAAACGTTGAGAAAATAAAATAGATAGCAAATAACGGGCCAATTATCTAATAGACAAGTAAGCGAAAAATAGAATAAAAAAAAAGTGGTGATCTGGTCTGTATATAGTCTAAAGGTCTGTGAGCTGTCAGGTAGAAACTTCCTGACGTTTTCTTTCTCGTTTTGCCTGAAACGTTTTCCTTAGTCCTTAGTCCATGAGAGCTTGATTATACTATAGTATAACAAGAAATAGTATGACAAGAAATAATGGAGAGTTAATTGTTTCTCATGCGTGGTATGGAAGTAATCTGAGAAAAATAAAACAGCAGCTGGATATGGAGAAACAGAGAGAGGAAGAGAGAATATCAGTGACAAAGGAGAGAGCTAAAAAATAAGATTAAATAAGTATTTTTGTTGAGCGAGAGAGACAGTATTTTAATGGCGTTATTCACATACTTCATATCCCTCTCTCCACACACATGCACACACTCACACACACACACACATGCACACATACACACACACACAAATAGCCAAATTGTGAGCTGGGTTAGTATACCCTATTTCACACACAAACACATACGTAGTGGTACATAATAACGCAGCAAGCAATATTTTATTATGAATAACATCAGCAGGGATGTAAACTGGCCATGGGCACTCATCGGTATTGCATGATATACGTGTACATATCGATAGGCTCACACACATACATAAGTAGTATATATATGTGTGTATGTGGGTATCCACATATATACATATATATGTACATATGCACATAGATGTATGTATACGTTTATATGTATGTATATGTATGCATTTATGTATGTATATATGTATGTATGCATTTAGGTATGTATTCAGACGCATACACATACATATATGTATTATATATATATATATATATATATATATAATATATATATATATATATTATATATAATATATATATATATAATATATATATATATAATAATATAAATAATATACATATGCATATATACATTCATGTACATACCTACATATACATGTATATACACATGCATATATGGGTACAGAACCTCAAAACGTGAACAACGTGAAAAACGGGAACATGAAAAATAAAACATGGAAAACGAACATTTTTCAAACAACGAAAGGAACAAATAGAGAAACGAGACAGGCAACATAAAGAACGATCCCTTCATCAGCTGTCGCCTGTTTTATCTACTCCGTTTTGCGAACGTTAGGACAAGATGAATCTTCGCCATAACAGTCGTTCCTGCAAAGCAAATTATATAAAATTTCGGATTTGTAGAGGGTTAAAGTGGCAACAAAAACAGGACAGTAAAAACAAACGGTAAGGGTTGTTAAGCCATAACGAGGTGACGTGGTGAACGCTGGAGAAACAACTTTGACAGGAGACAGGCAAAAATGCGCGTTGTCTCTTGTTGCGTAAGGAGAAAGAAAGATAGCCGCTGGTCACGTGTGAGGAATGAGTATGAGGAAGAGTTAGGGAGAGAGAGGGACATATAGAGAGCAGTGAAGGAAAGGAGAAGAATTATAGAAAAGGTGGGAGAGAAAAAAAGAAAGAAAGAGGAAGAAAGGGAGAATACAGATAGTGTTAGGATAGTGGTATAATGTCGCATCGGAATTATTTAGATAAAACTTACTTTGAAATGAATGCGTATGAATTATATATATATATATATATATATATATATATTAGTCAATTTAGGGTAGCAAAAAATTCAATAGAAATCTATCGCTACCAGCGGCCTGGTGGAAAAGAAAAATAGTCATCGACTAAATATATAATATAACAATTAAGGAGCTGTTAGGGTCACTCCTTAATTGTTATATATATATATATTATATATATATAATATATATATATATAATATATTATATATACATATACATATATATATATAATATATATATATAATATAAATATATATATATGTATATATATATATGTATATATATATATATATACTTTATTTTAAGCAGCAGAAAATTCAACAAAATCTGTTACTCTGAGTTTCTAGTTGCCGTTCATCAGACAGTTTTTGCTAGAAAAAACTGTCTAGCATAAACTGTCTGATGAACGGCAACGAGAAACTCCAGAGTAACAGATTTGTTGAATTTTCTGCTGCTTAAAATAAAGCATATTACTCTACCACTGGTATTTGAGTACTCTTTTTTCCACCTTGTTTCACATTTATGTGTTTACTCCGGTATATATATATATATATATATATATATATATATGCATATATACATACATAAAAAGTACATACCTACACATATATCTATATACACATGCATATATGGGTACAGGACGTCAAAAAATAAACGTGAACAACATCAAAAAGAATATCATGAACAACGAAAGAAACAAATAAGGAAATGAGACAGGCAACATATATGGAAGCATATATACAAAAGGAGAATTTCATGCGAAAATATAGAAATAATGGCTTCTATCCAACACTCCTCAGGCATTTAAACCCGCACACGCACGCGTATACACACACATACACATATATATAATCATTTGCTTCTGAACATTTTCCGCGTATCATATTCTATTCATAGTTGGAGCGTATAGTCTTTGTTTTAATTGGTGAGCTCGTCATATCCTCCAGAGTTGGTAAATTCATCTTTAATGTTAGGCTCACGTGATTATGCATCATAATAGTAAACTAAGTATTCAGACTTTGAAATACGTTGGCTGCTATTCTTATATTTCACACCACAGACCACTGCTCATTGTACCATGATATAACACTTGCTTGTTGACAAGAAAATAGCAGCGAGACTAAAAATATTGGTCAAATTTTGAACGATATTCCATCAGCTCTCATCCTATTCTCGTTTCCGTGGTAAGATGCTGTATGTGTAAATTCGTTGAAGATTCATTAGTTGAAGCTGATTTTCTTCATAATAATTCTGTAATTGCGGTTTCGTGGTATAATTTAGTCGTGATTTGTTTTCAAATCTAATAATACATTTTTGTAAACAGAGATTGCATCAGCTCGATGTCTGGGATATGTTTACGTAATATTGATATAATATCATGTGTTAAATTACTAATGTTTTTATTAAATGCTACAAAGTTACAGTTGTAGAGGATTTTCTATAAGCATATATTTTCTTAATATTATTTCGGGAGCGAAATGTGTCAGTATGCTTGTAGCGGATTACTCATGTAACAAAAAATCTTTCAGGGTACTCCGGTTTGGTGAAAATCAATCAGAGAGGTGAAATATCACATCCGTTTTGGGGTTAAAGTGAAGCTATGATAGAAGATATTCACGTAATGTACCGAACAAATGGATCGAAGGTGGAACTCTGTGTTTGAGAAAAAAGTTTGCTGAACACACATCAATATCTATGCCTATACATGCAATTCACACTGTGTATGTGACCACGTGCATGAATATACGAAGGGGTACCCCCAAAAAATTTTGCAATATTATTTTATTCACCAAGCTTTACAAGTTTATACTTTTATCGGCTTCAAAGTATTCTCCATTTCAAGAAATGCATCGGTCTAGACGCATTTTTCACTGGAACTCTTGCGAAGTGATGCCTTTTAACGCCTCCGTCGTTTTTTTCTTCACCTCTTCCACATCTTCAAATTCCGTAGCACCAGCTTTTGTCACTAGTGATGACCTTCGAAAATAGGGTCGGATTAACTTCCAACTGTTCTTTCAGTTCACGACATGCATTCAGTCTCATGACACAGATTTTGCTGCAATTCTATTCATTCGCAATTCCTCGCTCGAAACTCGTTGACAGGAGCTCCAGGACACAGCGGTCATATCAATAAGTTCGTCAATTGTTCGGCAACAGTCCTCTAAGATCAGTTCATTAGTTCGGGAGGCCGACAGTCGCCCTGAACGAGGTTGGACTTCAAGCGATAAGTGACCATTCATAAAGCATGAAGAACACTGGTAAACTTGTTTTGCTCATGGCAGCGGCGTTGTAAGTAGATAGAATTGTTTTGGCTGCCGTTTTCCCCAGCGAAAAACAAAATTTCACTGAAGCATGATGTTCCTTCAAAATCGATAAACAGGGGGGAAGCACTGCAAAACAAAGGTGTACCACGTGGCAGTGTGGCTTAAGGTTGCATCAAATGGCTTCTTGCGGTACTACAACGGGCTTGTCCCAAACAGAACGTTTCAGGTTACTTTTAGGAACCTCCTCGTACACACACACACACAAATGTATATACATATATATATGTATATTAAATCTGGAGGTGCAAATATCGCAGATGTAAGCCTAAGACATTTCAATTGAAGGGGGAATTTAATAAAAAAATATTTAAACAAAATATTAGCGGTTTCGATGAATCTCATCTTATCAAATATCAGTAAAAATTTATAAAAATTTGAAGTAAAAACAGTTTTTCTTCTGTCCGGGGGTCAAGAACAGGTCTGGAGGATTTTCGTTGAAGTCTTCCTTAAATATAGTTTGGTACTGAGTTCAAAGTGTTAGAGAAGGGGTGTCTCTTGTCTATAAGAAATCTTTGTGTTCTTGCCAAGGAAGTAGCCAAAAAGCATTTCTTGAATGACATTGAATGTCCATCATTGTGTGTATGTGTGTGTGTATGTATATATGTAAGTATGTGTGTGTGTGTGTGTGTGTGCGCGTATGTGTAGGTACATGTACACATGAATTTGAATGCGTATGAGCTTACGTTTATTACATCCATATCTGAAAACGCTTCCACCATTATATATACAAGAATCTTAATTACTGGCTGTATATAGAAGCTTCAAACAATGTAAATCATGTATTATTTGATTATCGAAGTAGAATCGCTAATAGGGGACACGCCTATTAGCAAATGAAACATGTGTAATTGTGAATAAATGATACTAAAACAAAAACAAATTCAAGTCTCCTGTTCTGACTTGTAATTATTCTGGAAAACATATTTTCCTGTGTTTTTAAACTCTTGTGCATGTCTCACACAATTATAACTCCTACATGCAATTTTGGATTATGGGAATGGAATATACAGATGTGCTTCACGAGGACGCAGTTTAGATTATAACATATATATATATATATGCGTACACACACATACATATATATATATATATATATATAATATATATATATATACCCACACATATGTATATCTTTTAACATTTATACATACATACATACATACATACATACATACATACTATATGTATGTATATATATATATATAATTATATTATATATATATCTATAATTATACCGTTATATATACACACACACATATATGAGCGTGTCTGTAAGTTTGCGTGTACCCGTATATTTGTCATTTGACAAAACGAGTTTCACTGATAGGTGCATGAGAAATGTCCGAAACCTGAGAGGAAGGGGAGTGAAAAACAAAAAGAGAAGGTGGAGGGTAAAAATTAAATAGCAAACATTGTCATTAAATGTACAGAATCCTGAATTATTACCGCCAATTTCAGTTAAATACAGCACCACAACAAAAGCAAGAAAATACAAGACAGCATTGCTACTTCTTTCTGAGAATTAAGAGCAATCATACTACACACTACTTCTGAAGCTAGATACGTTGCAGCAACAACAACGACAGCAACAACGGTAAGAGCAACATTAACTGACAATGTTGTAACAGCCGAAAGCATTTTATTGTATTGCCATCACAAATTGATGATAGGCAAACAACAATGACTTCGATAAAATCAGTAACGATACAAAGGTAAAGGGAAATAAATTGCATGTACATACTTGTAGTCCTGTGTATACATATGTAAAGAGACAAGCAGGCACACAGAAACACACGCACATATAAACACACACACTCGTACATACACACAAGCACACTTAATCATAGATATACATACATAAATTTATATTTATACATACATACATACATATATAGTACATCCGAAAAAGAACAACAAACACAAAAAAACAAGAACGTGAGGACGTGGTATATGTAAACTATTAGCAGACGCTCAGGAAGGAAAGGAAAATGGTTTAACGTTTCGAGCAACGCTCTTCTTCAGAAAGAGAGGAAAGTCCAATAGAAAGGACCTTATCGCAGTGGAACAAGACTCTTTTAGTTGTGCACCCAATGTTAAGAAAAATTACTTGGCACTCCTAAACCACGGACAGAGGCAAGTTGTTCATGCAGGATCAGAAATGTATGCCCAGTGGACAGCCGATGCAACACCGAGGCTACAGTGTACAAAGCAAAGATAGCCTCAAACAGATGCAGCACAAATATCAGTAATATCAATGCCAACACAGGGTCACGCACTAAAATTTATGTCGGATTTGTGAATCCAAATTTAAAATTAGTCTGAACAACCACAGATCTTCTTTCAGTGTCCAGGAGAGACGCAGCACTACAACACACGCAGCATACGTATGGCGCCTAAAGGACGATCATGCGCCCTTTAACATCAGGTAGAAATGACTGGAAACTTGCGAACCTTATCGCAATGGAACAAGACTATGTAAATTGTGTGTGGCAGAAAGAACTCACATAAACCTTATGAACTCACGTAAGCTAGGAGGCTACCTGAACTCCAGGATGGAAGCCGTGGTGAGTTGTCCACATTTTCGGAAATTTTTACTTCA
>NC_043014.1:20310546-20313046 GCF_006345805.1 Octopus sinensis | reverse complement strand
AGGGAATTTTGGTGGGGTTTCGTTAGGGTTACGGTTAGGATATTGGTTAGAGAGAGACATTGTCGATGCTTGCCTGTTCCTCTTGTCGCATGGAATACTGTAACGAATATCAACGAAGCTAAACGCGGGTAACTAATATTCACCTTATGAACAATAAAGGCAATGTATTTCCTATGCTCTCTTGAGAAATGCTTATTTACGGATAGAAAGCTTCAAGCTATGTTACAAAAGTATATCTGGAATGAATGGAAAATCACAGTAGATTTCATTATATGTACGCGTGGTTTAGTAGTTAGGGCATTCAGCTCACGATCGTAAGGTCGTGAGTTCAATTCCCGTTGACGTGTTGTGTCCTTGAGCAAGACATTTTATTTCACATTGCTTCAGTTCATTCAGCTGGTAAAAATGAGTAGTACCTGTATCCTCCATTTGAAGCAATGCATCGGTCTAGACGCGTTTCCCACTCTTCAAAGCAGTTCCGGAACTCTTGTGAAGTGAGGCCTTTTAACGCCTCCGTCGTTTTTTTTCTTTACCTCTTCCTCATCTACAAAACCTTTTCCTTTAAGGACGCTTTTTCATTCGCAGGAACCGAAAAAGTCGCAAGGAGCAAGTTCTGGTGAGTAGGGAGAGTGGTTAAGCGAAGTCATGCCATTTTTGGCAAAAACCGTGTCACACACAAGGTGGTGTGCGCAGGTGCTTTGTTGCAACCGCTCGGGGTGTTTTCGTCTCACCGCGTCTCGCAAACGCTTCGGAACTGTCAAGTAAAATGTCTGATTAGCAGTTTCAACAGGAGGAACAATTCCAGTGTGGCAATTCGTTTAAAATCAATGAAACAAATCAGCATCGTCTTGCCATTGGACTTCACTTGACGTGCTTTTGCGGGGCGTGGTGATATTGAATGCTTCCTGTGACTTGATTGCTGCTTCGATTCCGGGTCGTAGCCGTAGCATCAGCTTTAGTCACCAGTGATGACCTTCCGAAAAGGTTCGGATCAAATTCTATCCGTTCTTTTTTTTTTCAGTTCACAACATGATTTCAATAGTGATTCCTCTTGATATTTTGTGAACAAGAGAACAAATTTTGATGCAACTCTCTTCATTCGCAATTCCTCGCTCAAAATTCGTTGGCAGGAGCTCAAGGACACATCAGTCATATCAATAAGTTCATCAACTGTTCGGTGACGGTCCTCCAAGATCATTTCGTGAATTTTCATGATGTTTTTATTCGTTCGGGAAGTGACGGTCACCTCGAACTACGTTGGTCTTCAAACGGCATGTGATCATTCCTAAAGCGTGATAACCACTCATAGACTTGTGTTTTGCTCATGGCAACGGCATTGTAGGCTGTTTGAAGCATGACAACTGTTTTTGGTCTCTGTTTTCTTCTGTGGAAAACAGAATTTTACAGAAGCCCGCTGTTCCTTCATTTCGACCATTGCAAAAATCGACGAACATTGAAGAAGCACTGCAAAATAAAGATGCATGTTATGGCAGCACACCCGATGACGCCAGTTGTCACACTGATGGTTTAGGGTCGCATCAAGTGGCTTCTAGAGGTAGAAGCCTGAACTACAACGGTTTTGTCCCACAGCGAACTTTTCCTTTTACTTTTGGTATAGGGTGTATATATATATATCATATGATGTGTGTCTGTATATGTGCGTGCGTGTGTATGTAATGCGTATGTGTGCATGCGTGTGCGTGTACATATATGTGCGTTCATGTTTAAGTGCAATCATACACATATTTAAACACACATACACATACACATACACAATAGAAAATAAAATGTTTAGTTATATTTTATAAGAACTATCTTCAGAATTAATGTAATGCACTTGCCAAATCGAAAAGATATTCACAAAAGAATATAACGGAAAAAGTAAATAACGAAATATATACAAAAATTAGAAAAGAACAAAAATGAGAGGAAAAGTAACGAGAGAATATAGTTATTATAAAGAATAGGCGAATACATGAACAATAGCTTTCTCTAGAAAATAAAAAGCACTTACTTGACCTTTTGTTACAGTGGTGTATTGTAGTCAAACTGCGTTTTTCTTGATATCTTTAAATATGTAAATGAGATGAGACCAAATGTAGCATTACGAATTATAACGTTTGTTCTATAGATTTATTTGTCTAACAACGTATGAAATTGCTTTAGAATGTTTTTGCAGTTTCTGGAGCTCTATCCATATCATATTAGAATTGAAGAATACACAAAACCAAATGTACGCTTAGTTCATACATATGTGTATGCGAAAATCTATCTATCTATCTATCTATCTATCTATCTATCTATCTATCTATCTATCTATCTATCTATCTATCTATCTATCTATCTATCTATCTATCTATCTATTAACGTGTGTGCGTGTGTGTATCAAGGCACTTTGTTTGTTACGACGACTTAGGTTCCAGCTGATCAGAAATTAACGTGCAAGTGGCTGAGCACTCCACAGACACGTGTACACTTAACGTATTCCTCGGAGACATTC
>NC_043014.1:20270546-20305546 GCF_006345805.1 Octopus sinensis | reverse complement strand
ATTAATTAGCAGAACTGAGAGGTACCGTGAATCTATTTACGGTGAAACACTAAGCTAACCGACTACACACTCATATAACACACATATTTATATGACCCTATACAATACTATATATATATATATATATTATATATATAGATATATTATATATATATATATATATATAATATATCTTATATATAATATATGTATCAAGTATATATATATATGTACATATATATGTATATATGTGTATATATATATATATAGATATATATATATGTTATAACGACGATGCCCCAGCATGGCTGCCACTTTGAGCTGAAACTGATGAAACAATAAAACAAGATGTATGTATGTAAATGCTTGTATATCTGTATATGTATGCATGTAGGTGTGTGTGTGTTTGTATATGCATGTATGTATTTATAGTTACACAAACACACAAACAACCACCCACCAATCCACACACACACACATACACACAGTATATATTGAATGAGTTACATGGTTACACATGAGCTTTGCTGCTGATAGCAGCTCTGAAATGACTGGAAAACTGTAAATACTGTTTCTCGTCGTTGTTATTATAACAGTTTTATCAATAACAACCGATGTTTGGTTTCTCATACGTCGAAATTAATGCGTTTTAATTCGCCAACAGCCCTTCATATAACTCTTGTGAGGCTTTGTAAAATGAAAGTTTACTTTAAATCTGCTAAAATATTAGAATTTGGAAGTGAGATGACTCCATGTATGAAGTCAAGAAAAATATAAATTATTTAACAACTACTGGATACGAAATACCTTTTGATAGATATTTTGATATTATTTTACAATGTAACTAATTGTATTGAAGTGCATCTTCTCATCACCTATGTCTCATGTATAGTTTCTCCAGTTCTTGCTTTTGTTCTTCATAATGACATCGCTTTTCCACTGTGGTTTTTCACTCATGATGACACCAACCTTATTACTTTCAAGTTGATCTGCAAGGACCAGTCGCTCTCAGTTCTGCGTGACCGGGATCTAACCTTGGCTTGACTTGCACTTTGAAATTTCTGCTTGACCTGGTACCGTTGCTAGGTTTCCTGGTGTCCACTCGCAGCCTCTTTGACAATATTCTACTGGCAGTAAGCCTGTTGTAGATCAGGCGCCTCCTGTTATCTATGGACAGCTTATCTAGTTGCATTTTGCTTACGGCATGTGACATGTTCACTTTGAGTTTCAAGTTCTGTGGGTGTTGCATTTCTGGCAGCATTAGCTCGATTCCTTTCACGCTTTTCAAATGTATTTGTTGCCCTCAGAGCATACATGCGTTTGGCAGCAGAAGACGTAGGTGAGGAACATCTTTTCCGTAGCATTTTTGAAACAAATTATGGAAAAGTAAATTGTAAGCATATTAAAAAAGCTTTCATGAAGTAAAAAAGACGAACGTTCGTGTGGTAGGAAGAATTTATTGCTATGGGTACTGACCGATAGGTTAAAAGCTCGAAGAGAAATTCTAATTTACAGGTTTTAAGAAATATAGGATTTAAATAATTTGAATGACAGATCACAAGGAAATATGGACAAACGTAGTGCTTTTGTGACTATCATTTTTATAGATAAAATACTTTTTGATATTAAACCTCATAAGACACCGGCAATTTTTTATGAGGAAAATAATTTGAGAAGGAAGGAAAGAAACGTTTAAAGCAAAGCCATAAAAGAGAGAAAGGTGAGATAGAAAAAAAGAAATAATTAGCCTCAAGCTAAGAGAAAACAGTTTCTCTCCTGCCATATCTTTCTTCTTTGTTATAGCTCTTTTCTTCCTCTCACTCTGTTGTTACTGTTTTCTTCTTGTACTTGAGACGTTGGCAAATTTTCATGTAGAGTTCTAATTTGTCACAAGGGAAGGATAGAGAAACAGAAAGAAAGATGGAGGGACAGAAACAGAGAGAAATATATAGAGATATCTAAGCGTTTATTTATGACAATTAGAAATCAGTGAGGAAAACGGAATCTTAAAAGAGAGAAAAAGAGAATAAAAAAAGAGAAATACGTACAAATAAGTTGAGAAAGAGACAGAGCATGAAAGAGAAATTAAAGAGAATGAGGAATGGGCAGAGAAGTAAAACAGAGAATCTGAAAAGAGGCAGTAGAGGAGGAACGAATGAATGTTGCATATATGTATATATCTATGCATCTGTATATATATATATATATATATATATATATATACATACATATATACAATATATATATCCATATATACATATGTATATAAGTATAACTGTGTGTTATATGTATATATATATATTGATAAAACGGTAAGATAACAAAAGATAACAAAAGATATATATATATATAATATATATATAACAAAAGATATATATATATATAATATATATATATATAATATATATACATATATACATATATATATAATTACAACTGTGTGTATATTTGTATATATATATATATATATATATATATATATATTATATATATATATATATATGTACATAATAAGTACACACACGCATACTCCTGTTCTCTCTCTCTGTCTCTGTCTCTCCCTCTCTCTCTCACACACACGCACGCACATATGTTTATGCATTAATGATGTTCGCAATTGAAATTAACCAAGAATGATTCGCCGTTAAAAATCTAATCCTTAGTACTAATTGCTTTGAAATGAAGTACACAAACAGAAATAAAACACTGAAATTAGGTACTAAGCAGTCCATTAAAAACACAACTGTCTTACAGTGTCATGTTTCATAGTGAACTATAACACAAATTTATAATAAAAATTTGTGATTAATGAAAACGTTTCTTTTTACTCTTTCCCCGTCAAATGCCTGCGTGATTTAAATGTTCTCTTCAATATTTGCATTTAGTGCCAATTTTTTCTCTTTACCATCCACTTGGTCTTCAATTTAAATGCCAACGATAAGTGCCGTACATTATTCTTGTTAAATTGGTAATAAAGGGTAGTGTTCCCAACCTTTTTCCACTTGCAGTACACGTATATTCTTCTCAAAATTCGGCGGCACCCCTGAACTAAAAATATAACTAAAAGTATAAGGAAAAAAATTATATTCAGTTTATATTGCGGCACCGCTGGCATCATCTTGTGGCACACCTGTGTGCGGCGGCGTACTGGTTTTAAAGCACTGATATAGGGTGACAAGTTCGTAGGTCACCAGAATTGGCACATCGGTCTGGAGATTTTGCAACGGTGGGGAGAATTCTCTCGGGGAATATAAATGGTTATAGCATTAAGCAAGTCCTTTGCTTGCGGATGAATGAACACCATTCTCGTGATATTTTTTTTATTTTGCTTCAGTTGTTAGGCTGCAGCCATGCTGGGGCACCGCCTTGAGGATATTTGTCGAACTATTCAAATCCAGCACTTATTTTCTTTTTATGTCTGGTACTTGTTTCATCGGCTCTTTTGCCGAAATGCTAAGTTACGATGACGTAAGCACACCGATAACAGTTGCCCAGCATTAGTGGAGGACAAACACAGACGCAAAAATACAGACACACACACACACACACACACACAAACAGACACACATTTCCTAACCACATGGATTCCGAGTTCAGTCCCACTGCGTGGCACATTGGGCAAGTCTCTTCTACTATAGCCTTGGGCTGACCAAAGCCTTGTGAATGGATTTGGTAGACGGAAACTGAAAGAAACACGTCGTATATATGTGGATATATATGTGTATGTATGTATGTATGGATGTATGTATACACACACACACACACACACACACACACACACACACACACATATATATATATATATATATATATATATATATATATATGTATGTATGTATTTGTGTGTCTGTATTTGTCCTCCCACCATCGCTTGACAACCGATGTTGGTGTGTTTACGTTCCCGTAACCTAGCGATTCGGCAAAACAAACCGATAGAATAAGTACTAGGCTTATAAAGCATAAGTCCTGGGGGTCGATATGCTTGACTAAAGGCGCTGCTCCAGCATAGCCGCAGACAAAGGACTGAAACAAATAAAAGTATAAAAGAACAGGATGGACTTCTTTTAGTTTCCGCCTACAAAATCCATTCACAAAGCTTTGGTCGGCCCCAGGCTTTAGAAGAAGACACTTGTCCAAAGTACTGCGTTGTAGGAGTGAACCCGGAACAATGTGGTTGCCAAGGAAACTTCTTTTCACACAACTATTTTCTAATATAATTATATACCGTTTAATTATATACCATAAACTTATCCATTTAATAGTTTTAGTCATTATGTTATGACCAAACTGGAGCATCACGCTCAAGAGTAAAGTCGAATACAGTATATATTGAACACTATATATGAAATACAGTAATTGATTCGTACTTTATCGATATAACTGTAGAAGGGGAGCCACATCAACCTAAGTAAGATTTGAACTCAGAACCTAAACAAACAGTGAAATATCTCGATGTATTTTATCCAACGCCCTACTTATTCTGCCAAGCCATCATCATTTTATATGACAATCCACCGTTTCTGCCAATCCACTGATAAAGGGGAAAAATCAAATTGTTGAATCTTGTAACTCTTTAACTATCGCTTTTGCATTTCATTATGAGTTTCTTGGATAATAAATAAAATTAAAACGATTTGAAATAGAATGACAAATAGGAACCAATTAACAGCTATAACAAGTCATCTGACTTAACCTTATGGCATCAATTGAAGACCACATGCCATTATGAAGAAATGTAATACTTGTTATTTGTTATTTTGTTCAGGCCCAGCATTTTTAGCTATGCTTGACCACAAATTTAGCTTCTGGAAAGACAGTGGATATTCTTCATGCGTACATTATTCTTGTTAAATCGGTAATCCTTGAGCCATTGTTTTTAATAGAAAATTTTACCATTTAGAGAAGAATGATATTTACATGGCTTAGTCAAAGTACCGAAGAGGTTCTGTTTTAAAGAGTTTCCCTCATGTAGGAACAGCAGTGTCTCTAACCCTTTTAACTAGGTCCACGAGACGGGTCTGGTGGGTGGGTTATATTTTAGACAGTATTGTGTTTAAATGCTTAGAGCAGAGACCATTCCGCAGAAAATAATCCACAGCCAGGAGGTGATGTTAAGCGACAGATTAAATTCTATTTCTCGTATGACATTCTGACACGAAATGAATTATCACTCGGACTGCAATGTGACAGTAATGAAATTTCTCTGTTGTTTTGCTTTTCTTTTCCAAATAGGGTCGGTTTCTGATGTTAGACACATCAGGAAAAAAGAGAGGCCACCTTGTCTTCATCACCGACAGTGTGTTATTGAGTGTATTGTTCTGAGCCTTAAGTCCTGATAAGAGAGAGAGAGAGAGAGAGAGAGAGAACAAAGTACTGGACCTGGTGATTTGATTATTATCCCAGGAAAGAGGAAAGAGGAAAAATTGACTTTGGCGGGATTTGAACTCAGAACGTAGAAACGAAGTATTCTATCCACCACCCTAATTGTTATGCCAATTCACCACCGTATCATATCTATTATGTACTTCATATGTTAAGATAGTTGGATAGATTGGATGTAATTGAAGAGAAATATTTCTGAGCATTCATGAAATGGGAGGTAATATTTTAAGGTTTTATTGTTGATTCACTGAGTCTGATGTGACAGTAGTATATATACTTTTATTTATTTAATACGAAAGTCAGTATTTCGTTACATCTATTCAAATCCATTTCTTATTTTGTTATTAGTTTTTACTCGTGAATTTTGAATTTTATTACTTTGCAATGATTTATAAAATTTAAAATTTATAAAAATTTTCACAGATTTTCTATGTAATGGCTGACGTTTACATTCTTTCGAATGAAACCTAGCAAAATTGTTTGTATAAGAATGAACAAGCAGACGGAAGTCATAAATAAAAAGAAAGAGTATGGTAGCTGCAAGGAATAACTAAACGGCATGAATTATTAATAGGCGGAATAAATGAATAGATTTTCTATGTGAATGGACAAAATATAAGTATGAAAGCAATGGACACATAACCAAAATTGTGAAGTCTTTAATTAATTAATTACGGATTCTGCAATAAATTTAATATATTTCACTAATTTTTCTATTGTCCTACTATGATTTCTTAATATTTTCAATCACCACATTTGAAGTTTCATAAAAGTGACATGTTAAATTGAAAATATCATAGATACATAGAAACAATAACTTTCAGATATCGAAGTCTATAACAATTCGCATTCTTAACAAAAAGATGTAGGCTTTCAACATAATTGGCTCTTATTCAACAAGGTGGAAGTCAGAACCAAACGTTGTGCTTCATTAGATTATTCATGCATTTTCAAATATACACTACCAATTAGATTTAGCAGTATATATAGATAGCTAGCCACTAAATCTTTTTTTTAATTTTCTCTTCCTGTTTATTTTTGTGTTCCTTTCTGTCGAAGAGCGTAGGCTCAAAACATAAAAGACTTTCTCACTTCGTGAGCGTTAAACTGATACATCTGTTTGTTGTTTACACAGCCGTCTTCGCCTTTTGATTTTTTTTTGTAAATTCTCATTATATATATATATATATATATATATATAACTTAAAACTAAGGATAAAATATATATAGGATTTTATCAAAGCAGCCATCATGTAAAAACCAATTAAAGTAAAAATTAATACAAAGTATACAATTTTATAAATGTAATACACCGGTATGTATAAATATTTATAATTATGTACTTTGGGTCATGTCATACTGAAGATAGTTGAGTGTATTACATCACTAAATCTGAAATTGATCGATATATGAATAAACTTTTTCAAAGAATCTTTTTTGCTCATTCTTTCGCTTTCAGCGCGTGTCTATGTGATAGATAAAGTAGTTTAGAGCCATTTGGCGTCTTTTTCTTTAAACAAATGAATATATTGTAAAGACTAGTGTAAAGTTATTTTGTACAATAGGGTTCACTTGTAAATTCTCTGAAAGGAAGCATATGATCAATTAAAGAGAAAATTGGTTCAAATTTTTGACAGCATAGCTGAGTTACAATCTACTTGGGAGAAAGTTTGCCGATCTGGACCTATAACTTATACATGTGGGATAGTAGGGATTCCCCTCTGAATTACATCACGCTACTATAAACATCCAACAAGGACCAGCACCGTCCTTACGAATTCGAAAATGTAGAAAGAATGCTTGTACACATATGCAATACTTACATACAAGTATATATATATATATATGTAATTAAGATTCCGGTGAATTAGACACTTAAATTAGGACACCTTGCTAGGTCGGTATAATCCGCACACCCAAACAATATTAATTCAATATTGAATATCAAGACTCAGCGCAGGGGTGTTTATAACTGATATTCCTGCCGTGTGTGCAGACAACGCAACCCAGCTAAGTGAAGATATCGACTCTTGGTTATTCAGACATCTACACACCTAATTTTTATAAAGGTACTTTCTATAGTATTTTCGAAGTGCAGATTCCAAGTTAGGTGAATAAGATGTAGATAACAAAGATGAAATGACACCTGTACATATTTGTTACTCATTTATATATACATATATATATACATCACACACACGCACACACACACACACGCACACACACGCACACACACACACACGCACACGCACACACACACGCACGCACACACACATATATACGAGAGGGTGCTGAAAAGTTCACAGCTTTGTGTAAAAGAAAATACAGGCGAATCAGTTATTACGATTTTATCCAGTATATTTCCCTCTCAGATTCACTCACTGCAACGGTCCTTCAGTTTATCTATGCCTTGTAAAAGAACTCTGAATGTTGGGTCTCCATCTAGGCCTTTCGCGATACTCTTAAAGCTACAAAATTTTCTGCACCCCTCGTGTGCGGGTATATAAATATTATATATATATATATATATATATATATATATATATATATATATATATATATATATATATATGTATCTGTATATATATATATGCATACGACGGGGTTCTTTCAGTTTCCTTTTACCATATCCACTCACAATGGGTTGGTTGCCTCGAGGTTATACTAGGGGACAATTACACAAGATGCTACACATCGGGACAGAACCTCGAACCATGTGCTTGGATAGCAAGCTTCTTACAACACAGCTGTGCCTGTGGCTATATATATATTCTATATATATATATATATTCTAGCAAAACTGTCTGATGAACCGCAACGAGAAACTCAGAGTAACAGATTTTGTTGAATTTCCTGCTGCTTAAAATAAAGTAATTATATATATATATAGATATAATTATACACACAACACACACATATATATATATGTATATATATATATATATATGTATATATATATATATATATATATATATATATATATATATATATATATATATATATATATATATATATATATATATGCACACCTCTTCAACTCTTACTGCTTCCAATTCGAGAGTCGCGGCCGTGCTTGGGCACCACAGATGACTTTGCTACACTTTCACTATTTGAAATCTCGTCCGATATATGACATTTAGTGAATGAAAGTGTTTGAAACTGCTGCCTTCACCTATGTTTTCTGCTCTGGAGAAGGTTCATCCGGAATCCTTGACAGGAGATCCAGTTTTGATTTGAAGACACCTGCATCCACATCATACGGATCTCTCAGGCGTTTTGGAAAGATATTGAAGTGCTATGGGCCTTTGAAGCCTAAACTATTGCAGTATCTGATCCTGTACATTGATGGCGATGTCGGGATCTTTGACGCTATGCAGTGGCGCCGTACTGCTATTTGTGTAACATTCAATGCCCATAGTTTGATAGAAGTAGAAGCAGGGCTTTCTAGATATATATCAGTACATATCTTTCACGCCTTCGCGCTAGAGAGTAGTGTCTTAACTTTTTCAGTCTTCCCCTTTAGCTGCCATGTTTCATTGCGACGTTTATTTTTGTGTAGCTTTCAGTTCCGCCATCAATCTTATACTGTGTGGTGAACATAGTCATAAGCAGTAGTCTAAGCGACTGAGGAAATATGTCCTTCAGAGGACCATCATGGTTTCTTGCTCCCTCGTTCTGAATGTTCGGAGGAGCTATCAGCCCAACCGTCTGAATTTTATTGCCAAATCAGTAGTATGCATCTGGGAAGATGCATCATTACTCATATCAATGCTCATCTCGCCCATCAGACTGCAATCCTTTATGGGCCAGTGTGTCCTGTCTGCTTATCATTCAATTTCTGGTACTATTAGCGAGGGTTTTGGTACTTTTAAGCTTTAACTGCATGTTATTCTCCTCAGCCCACCTGTGTATTATATCCAACTCCCGCAAAACGCAATGCACAGGTGAACTGAAGACAATACCATACTAGATAATGTTTATTCATATTTACAACACATGCATGATATGGAATGCGATTCCATCGTCGTTTTGCTCCCGGTCCTTTTTGACTGGTCAACTGTACAACCAAAAGCATAGCAACTATGACCATACAATCTTTTTTGTTAAGACATTAAGGTTTGGGGGAGTGTTAAAAAGGCCCTGATTTGGGTAAAATAAAATACGGGAGGATGAGTTAATTATGATTTTATTCAACGGATTCCCCTCTTAGATTCGCACACTTACTGCAGCGGCTCTTTAGCTTTTCTAAGCCCAGTAAAAGAACTGGGAATGTTGGGCTCCCAACCAGGTCATTCGCGTGACCCTTAAAGCCAGGAACTTTTCAGATATCTGTTTGTAATTTCTATCAATATACGGAATTGCATAAACGCAGCCGACTGTATAAATGGTTTCAAGAATTCCTCGTTAGGTCTATGTCAAGAAACTGAAAGGGCAATGAGTCGTGAGGTGAAGGCGTTTGACATACCTTGAGAGATTTTACTTTCTGGCCTGACTCTCAGTAGTGCTATTACTGCTGCTATCACCATTGCTCTTGTTGCTGTTCCTGTTGTTGTTACAGCGGGGTTGGTTGGAGTGGTGGCTTCTGCCACAATAGCTGTTGTTGACGTTGCCTTCTTCACTATTACTCTAGAGCATATGTAATTTATTCATGCATCGACACACGCACACACTTGGGCGCGATATATAGTTGAACACCTTGACATCTGATGGAAATAAGAAAGAAAACAAAAACCTACAACGATCTTCAATATAATCAGAATTTCGCCAACAATTACAAGAGTGAAAGGAAGTAAAGGTTAAACAAACTGTGAGATCATAAGATGAAGAATGAATAATAAATGACTACTTTCAACTACGTACAAATGCCGACAAATGTGCTTGTACACAGACACATTCGGATATTCTCACACTCTCTCTCTTTCTCTTTGTTACACACACACACGCGTTCTCGCACGCACGCGCGCAGGCACACACACACACATACGCATGCACGTAAAGACTGGATTATTGGTTTTGGCCATTCAGCTGTGGCTATACAGCGACAGTACACTATAAATTAGAGAAGTCTATTGCTCGTGAAAATTGAGTGTGATTATATGCCTAAACGGTGTGATTATATACGTAAACTCAATCATTTACAGTTGTGAAGAGTACATGATAAGGTTCTGCAGGTATCTATATATCTTTTCTGTAATGCATGATATTATCTTAATACACAAACGCGAATATACAGGTATATTTCAATTGATCGCAGTTTTGTAAAAAAAGTAGCAGTATTCTGTGTAGGGGGCATCTTTTTTGAACAAGTTACAGGATAGAGTAAGTGGAAACTTTCCTGAAATTTTGCTCTTTACACTTGTTATATAAATGAAAAGACCTCAGAATACGCAGTCGGTATTTATGACTTGTATAATGTCCACTTGTCTCAGAACCAGATGAAAGAAAAACCGATTACATGAGCCGAGTCATGCGGCGAATTCAGCCGGCTCTCTAATAAACATTTTTGAAAAAGTCAAAATTTTTGCCTATATAAGCACTGTTGGTGTTTTGGCAGTCTTCTGCAACAGGCTTTTTATTATGTAAAGCATAAATACAGATTACAATTTCTGCGTTGCTTTCGTTCACATGGCGCAGAGTTTCTGCAAGTAGCTTATCAATAGTTATGGAGATTGTTATGCTACGTCTTAGATATATTCTTATAGAATGTAATGTTTTTGTGTCATTCATTCCTGAAGAAATCAAAGGATTGAAATTTGAGTGAAACCTCACATTGTGTCAACTGGATATATATATATATATATATATATTATATATATATATAGAGAGAGAGAGAGAGAGAGGAGAGAGAGAGATGGTGATGCATACAGGAAAAATTGAACTAGAAATACGAGCTCATGCATGTTCTTTATTAAAACTAATATTTCATAGAAGCAACAGAGCGAATCAAGGTCCCTTGATTTTCTGTGTTGCTTCTGCTAAATATTAATATGAATGTGCGTAACTGTGAGCGCGCGCGCGTGCCTGTGTGTATGTCCGTGTGTGTGTGCGCGCGCGTATGTTTGAGTATGCGTGTTTGTGTGTGTGTATGTGTTTCTGTATGCGAATGTGTATGCGAATACACATTGTTTGAATCAAAAGTATGCGTTTTTTTTTTATATGGCGGGGAATGTGTGTTTTAATATCGTGGTGCATATTGTGTGATCGTGTATACACTGTAGGTGTCCTTGTGAGTGGAAGTTGGAAGTGGCATGTGTACGAGTATTTGTTTCTAAAGCGTGTGATATTCGGAGACGTGGATATCACTTACGTTTGTATATCATTCAGGTGTGATGTGTTACAAGCTTTTGGAATGTGTTTGTGTGCGTTTGTGTTTTTGTTTTCTCTGCGAATGTGACTGTTTTCTGGTGTGCATAAATATTTTGGTATGATTGTTTCAAAAGCACATAAACTAATACACACGTCTACACATTCAACGTTCCGAAACTATCACAGAGAAGCCAAACACACGCTCATAGCCATGCACATGTTATCCATTATCCTTCATTTTCTCTCTTTTTCTCTTGAAAGCTATTTTCGCTAATTGTTCACTCAGTTTCGACAATTATACTTGATTAGGCAATACATAGCTTTTCGGGACTTATTTCTTTTCATTTAGATTCTCTTTCTCTCGCTCTCTCTTCGTATTCATTCTGATGAAAGAAACTAGCCCGAAACGTTAAGAATTTTCTTCCCTACAAGAGTTACATTAAAACCACATATATATTCTGATATCTCTATGGCCTTGTGTGGGTTTTCAAGATATATCCTCGCTCTCACACGCACACTCGCACGCACATACACACGGCTACTCTCACACACGCGCACACACACACACACACACACACACACACACTCTCTCTCTCACACACAACACTCATTTATAAACATAGACATGCATTCCTTTTATATTAAACTGATAAGAAAGATATATTGCACATTCCTTAAGGTCAACTTTCGAAGATACAAATAAATAGATGTTACGCTTTATATAGATCGAGGCATTGGCACATCGTGTATATTACAAGATAAAATTAAAAGACAACAAAAAGAAGTATGAGTAGAAGAGTGGAATAAGCTATAATATGAGCGCAATAGAACAGGAAATTAATTGTTAAGACAGAATAATAGATAAGACGAGAATGAAATGGCACATTTCTAGATAACTGTTCTGCAGAAGAATATTAGTTGGGAATACACCATATCGAATTAGAATAGGGTTCGCTGGTTTACTGACCATAGTATTGGAACGATAATACCCACAGGAGATACTGATTCTTCGTGAAATCTCTTACAAAAAATGCATGCGGTAAAACGATATATATATATATATATATATGTATATATATATAATTTTAATCCAAAGGGGAAACAAAAAAACAACAACAATGGAACAATTACAGTATTATTATTAATAGGCGCTCAGGAAAAGGAAGCAGGGAGGTATGACGTTTCGAGCGGAGCTCTTCGTCGGAAACATAAAGAAGGAAGAGAGAGGAAAGAAAGATCCCAGAGCGGGCAACAGGGAAAGAGAAAAAAGACGACTGGTGTTTACGAGTTGCAATATATATATTATATATATATATATATATATATATATATATATATAAAATATTATTTGAGACAAAACCACTATTTTGCAAAACAAACAAGGAAAGACTTAATTAATACATAAAAATTTAATAAATAGTCAAAAAAAACCGCCACTACAATCGTTTCTTGTCTTGATCGACAATCTTCAGGTGGACTTCCAATCGTTCATGTGAGCTTGGGAGCGAAGGACTCGGCGTATACGATAAATTTCCTTTTAAATCAGGTAGTTTGTACCAGGCTAATGGTTTTTAACCTTTCATCAGCCAATGTTTTACCAGAAAGAATCATTATGATTTCGGCGCCTGGGAGAAGTTAATATTTTTTCGTCTGGAAATAAGTTGGTATTTTCGACTGTCAGGGTTCACACAAAGCAATCTGACGCCAAATGCAAACGTCCATTTCCGGTTCAGGTTGAGTCATTTCGTTTATTTTGTGGTGCTATTGACGATCAGGAAAGGCATCAAGGCCATAACCTCACTCATAACTTCTTTCTGATTGATCTGCAAGTAATATTTTTCGGACACCCTATGAGATCCACCAAGCAGATGGGGGAAAAGCTATATCCAGTGGCTGGCTGGAAATACGTCTCCCCGCTAACGATCACCGTGAGATACGACCTCGGGAACAATACTTTATTCCATCATCATTTCTCTTCTCTCAACTCAACTCTTTTCAGAACCTTCGGGGATATATTTTCGATGTTTTATTCATTTTCGTGAACTCCTGAGAAAAGTTGATGCTTCGTCGAAACACGAAGTCAAAGTCTTTCCTTGTTTGTTTTGCAAAATAGTGGTTTTGTCTCAAATAATATTTTATAATATTTTACTATAAAATTGGATTTAATCCTAAATCTGATTTTTTTTCCCTGTAAATTGGATATATTCCCTAATATTTATTATATATATATATATATATATATATATATATATAACGGGAAGGTTTACGAAAATAAACAAAAGACGAAGGCAGGTGGAGTACAAACAAACAATGTATTAGGATGGCGCTCAGGAATAGAAATAAAACAAGTCTTTTATGTTTCGAGCCTACGCTCTTCGACAGAAAGATACACAGAAAAGAAACAAGCAGAGAAACAAGGAGAGAAAAAAATTGCGTGTAGGGGCTAACGATCCAACATGGCGTTCTGATTTCAGAAGTCAGAGATCGGAGGTCAAACGTTATAGGTCAGACGTTAGACGCTAGAGGGATAGTAGGGGAGATAACAGGGTCAAGTGACCTCGCTCCAACCTGAAGGTGCGTATGTGCATAAGAGAGTATGTATGTGCATGTGGAAGAGGGCTGGTGGTTTGGACGTGTGTATGTATGTATGATGTGATGTGTAATGTCGTATGGTGTAGTGTAGTGTGATGTGGGGGAGAGAGGGGTGGGGAGGAGGGGCAGAGGAAAGGAGGGTAGAGGGGGAGGAGGGGGAGAGGAAAGGAGGGGAGATGGGGAGGAGGGGGAAGGGGAGATGAAGGGGAGAGGGGAGGATGAGGAGGGAGAGGAGAAAGAAGGAGAGGAGGAGAAGAAGAGAAGGAGGAGGGGAGGAGAAAGAAGGAGAGAAACGTGCTCTGGCAAGGGCGGTGTGGATAGTGGTGAGGGGATATCCACGTAGGATGAAGTGGCGAGCCATGAGTTGAGACTGAGTCTCAAAGTCATGGTCGTCACTACAGAGCCTACGTAGACGGAGGAATTGGGAATAGGGGATGGAAAGCTTAGTGTGTTTGGGGTGGGAGGAAGAGAAGTTTAGGTATGAGTGTGAGTCTGTGTGTTTGTAGTGAATGGAGGTGGTAAGAGTGGAGTGATAAATGCTGACCGAAATGTCGAGGAAGGAGACAGAGGTGTAGGAGATAGTGGAGGTGAAGTGGAGGGCAGGATGGAAGGATTGAACGAAAGAGAGGAAGGAATCTAGATGTTCACAGGAGAGTGAGGTGGCACCGATACTGTCGTCAATGTAACGACCGCATAGTTCGGGAGTGGGACCAGTGAAATTAGAGAATATTTGGGCCTCAACATAGCCAACGAACAGGTTCGCATAGTTGGGGCCCATTCGCGTTCCCATGGCCACTCCCGAGAACTGTTGGTAGAACTCACCCCCGAACGAGAAACAGTTAAGAGAAAGAACAAGTTCGGCCAGGCGAATGAGTGTGGAGGTGTCGGGTTCAAGGTTGGGGCGGAGGTCGAGATAGTGTTGAAGTGCCCGCAGATATATCTATATATACATACATACATACATACATACATACATACATACATACATTCAAGATCGGTGAAAAAGGGAACACTTATGTTGAAGTATTGAGAAATCTGCAGTTACTCTATCCAGATTACAAGTTTAGGCTTATACCTGTAATTATTGCGGCCATACCACACTGCCTGAATAGCAATTATGAGAAATTAGACTTCTGAAAATTAGAAAGGAGAAAGCTGATTCGAAGACTACAGATCGAATCCCTCACTGGAACTGTAAAAGTCTGTAAAAATTCTCAGAAGTATATCATTTCAATATATACGAGCATGTCTGAGAATACATACATAAAAGATACAAATCTGCACATACGTACATACATACATACATACATACATACATACATACATACATACATGCATACATACATACATACATACATAAATACATACATACATACATCCATCCATCCATACATACATACATACATACATACATATATACATACGTACATAAATACACACATAAATACATAAATACATACATGCATCCACCCATCTATACATACATTCATACATACACATTCATACATACATACAAGAACATATATGTATATATTCATATATACACGTGTACGGGGAGATGCTGTAAAGTTCCTAGCTTTAAGGGTCTCGCGAAAGGCCTGGCTGCAGGCCTAACCTTCAGTGTTCTTTCACAAGGCTTACAAAAAGTGAAGGACCGTTGCAATTTGTTTGTGAATCTGAGAGGGGAATATGTTGAATAAAATCAATTAACTGATCTTCTTTTGTTTTCTTTTGCCCAAGCCGAAGAACTTTTAACCACCCCTCGAATACACACCCACACGCACACACACACACACACACACACACACACACATATGAAGGTGTATGGCTTGGTGGTTACTTATTGCGAGATCATGGTTTCGATTCCCAGAAGCACTTCATTTCATGATGGTCTGTGATCATTTCGTAATGTGACATGTGGCTCACGATGTAGCTGTACAAGTAATGTCGATTTCATGGAGTGGGTGAGCTTATGAGAACACAAGCATTTGGCCACTACAAACAAATCATCTGTGTGGGTTGTTCAGTAAGAAATCGCCGAACCACCATTCGTCGTGTAACAACGGGAGAGTTCATGATTATATATATATATATATATATATATATAATATATATATATATGTGTGTGTTTGTGTGTGTGTGTGCGTGTGTGTGTGTGCGTGTATGTATGCGTGTATATAAGTATGAATATGAATGCACACACGAACAGTGTCTCTCTCTCACACACACAACAGACAGACAGACACTCACACACACGTACAAACACACATATTCTGGTTTTTATCAGGTGACTTATTCTGTGATCAGGTGTTGAAAATGAACAATAACAATAACACATTCAATGGATTCATTAAGTGTGCACGTTCACCGAGTGCATTTAGTTGTTTCCCATTTAAATGAACATTAATAATGGCTTCCGTGTTGTTAATAGAAATACGTCAGGTATCCGTTACGCGGTTGTACATGCAAGTAGGAAGATGTTGATAACTTATAATATAGCATTACTATTGAAAATAATTATAATTAGAGAGTGAATAGAATAGTGTTAATCTATTATTAATATGTGATATGACTCTACCATGATGCTTTGTTTTAGATCCAACGATCAATCTGAAATCAAATCGCATTTGAAAGCAAATACAAAGTAGGACCATTTCAAGATCGCCTACTACATCTCTTTCCTGGTTATCGTGTCTATACAGTATTGTACAAAAGTCATCACAGTTTGTGTTAATAGTTGAATGCAGTATTTAACCCACAATAAGAGAGGTCATTACAAACGGTATTTTTTCTCAAGGAACCCTGTAGCTGTGTAAACAATTTTCTGAAAAAAAAAACAAATAAACAATGTGAAAAGAGCTGCCATTCCAAAACAAAAGTTATCGATGTATCAGGTTGAAGATCCTGGATGTTGGGTCCTATTTTGTGAACATGAAGTATCATACGATTTTATTCTCTGTTGGGACAACATTCTTATTTTCTCGCTCAAACAAATGTAACTCTTCATTTTTCATCGAAATCATACAATCATTCTCGACAAACGATCAAATAATTTTGAACAAGAAGTGTTGAGCCAGAGATAACATCATTTTAAATTTTGAAAAGTTGTAGCACTTTCTTCTGAATTGACTATTTATACTTATATTCTTGGGACAACTGCACCGACGTTTAAAACTGATAGTATAACCACAAGTAATCATTTATCAGCCGTAAAGAATTATGCTTGAGGGTTTGATGTAAACGATATTTTATCTATTTCGTTTCAGATCTAGTGTTTCAAAACTTAGAGTGAATGCAGTTTAGGAGGTCATTTTTAAATGGCTATTTCTATCTTTTGCTTTTAATGTATTCTTAATCTAGGACTATATTATTCTGAACATATACTGTCATTCTGAAGAGAGCTAAGATGTGATGTGAGGGAAATCTAGGTGCTATTTCCCGCATATCAAGGGATAATTTTAAGGCTTTCTACATGGTTCGTGAGGATACATATTTAATATTTTCCTGCAGTTTAGACAGTTATTATTTACCAATAATATATTTTATAAAAACTTTTTGTAGTAATTCTAGCAAATATATATTTGGTGTATCATCGGTTGAGTGCGTGAGCAAAAAAAATATTTTAACTGTTTATGTAGAAATTTTTCGCTCTCTCTCTCTCTCTCTTTTCCCCTCTCTCATGCGTTTGACAATGTATACATTGTCAAACGCATGAGATTAGGGATTTTTTCTGGTAAGCTAAATCCCTAAACATTGCGTATAGAAAGCTATTAGCTAGCCAGGTTATAAACCAGTGCGATAGTTATAGTAACGATAGTAACTTCGAAAACAAAGCGATTCTGAGCTGAGTAACTATAATGAATGTGTGCATAGTGCATCATTAAGTCAGATAATGATGGGCAGGGTACTCCCAATACACACACATATATATGTCCTAAGCAGAGTACTTGTAGTCGTAGTAGAGGATATGGTACTGATTTTAGATTTAGAAACACACCATCATCACCCCACTAGTAGGGACACCAATGCCTTTACTGGACGCTGGCTTTCCGTCAGCTAGTCATCATTAGCAAAGAATATTCAAACGAACCCAATGCCGAGACCACCCTTACTGACTTAGTCTGGGAGGATGATCTATGACATTTGAGTTTGACTAAAAGTGTGAGTCATATAAATTGTGTGGTTGAACTCTAAATTCAATTGATATGCGGCGAGACATTTGGGATGGAAGCTATTCTATACAAAAACAAATGTGAATATTTTAAGAGTTCCAGGGGCGAACAGAGAGAATCGTTAACACGCCGGGCAAGATGTTTTGCGATATTTCGTCCGTCTTTACGTTCTGAGATCAAATTCCGCCGAAGTAGACTTTGCCTTTCATCCTTTCGGGGTCAATAATGTAAATACCAGTCGAGGGCTGGGGTCGATGTAATCGCGTTAGCCCCTCTCCAAAAGATGCTAGCCTTGTGCCAAAATTTGAAACTAATTCATTGATGGTTTAGAGACTCATAAATGAATACAGCGCCATGGCTAGAGACGTGTTTCATGTTATTTCATCAGTATTGAATGCTGTGGAAGAGAAAGATACACAAATTGATACGGACGGTGAAATCTATAAAACACGCCTTTTGTTCAATTATCTGATATGAAAATTCAAGAATACTGCATGCTTGAGGGAGCATACCCTCATCAAACCATCGTGTGTTGAGGGTACAATCTCAACAAAGATTAAACTCTCATTCAAACAATACATCAAAGATAAACCAATACATTGGGATATCAAAATATTCCGACTGTATAACCCCGGAAATGTTTATATTTAAAGGCAGAAGTGTACACGGAAAAACAAAAGGTTGATAATGTAATTGACAACCTTAGTATAATAGAAAAAATTATGGTGTAGATAAAATATACTCATGATCGAAATATGCATTGCATCTACCGATTTTTAGGCTCCAGTTTTACATATGAGTTACATATATACACATCTCCTTGAAACAGTTATGTAACTCATATGTAAAACTGGAGCCTTATCCTTTGATTACCGTTAACATGGAAAATTCAATAAACAGTTACCAGGGTAGAGACCACAAACAGAACTTTTATACTAACTCATCATTACGGCTTATATGCCCTTCCAGCACCGACATCAGTACTCTTAGTAAATACATATTAGATAAGTATATCCCTACATTAATCAATAAATTAAAACTTAGATTATGGTCGAATTATTTTCAAGTTGTAGATTGGTTTACTTCTATTACTAATAAGGCCAACACTAAATTTATTCAGTTTAATATATTTAGCGTCTATTCATCAATCAACCCTATTATACTCAGTAAGGCACTCTGGCATGCACACAATAAAGCAGGTCTCTGTAGTGAAGAAATTAATTTGATACTGGCTGCTAGAAAATCATTCATCAAGTTCGGTAACGGAAGGATACTCCCGATGCATTTGATGTATTAATGGGAAGTACAGATTCCGCTCAAATTGCTGATTTGGTCGGAATATATATACTTTATGAAATGGCCGACCAGTTCCCGGACATCTGTGGAGGTCTTTATCGCGATGATTGTCTGCTTTACCTCCAAAACATTTCAAATCAAAAAATACAGAAGGTTAAGAATAGATAAGTTAGGTTTTTTAGTAGAATGGGCTTTCACATCGTTTCTGACGATGAGTTAACTAAAGCTAACTTCTTAAACTCTCAATTTACAAAGTAGCTCGTACTTCCCATACCATAAACCTTCCACAAATCTCAAATATATTAGTCCTTACAGTAATCACGCTAAGGCAATTACTAAGAATTTAGTTAAAAACATTTCACTTAGATTATCTGAATTATCCGCCAATGTTGACATTTTTAACGAAAAGGCAGAATTCTATAACGCTGCCTTGGTTAAAGCTGGCTATAAAGAGAAAGTGACATACATTGATTCTGCTCAATATAGCCCTTTATCTACTTCTCAAGACAAAAATCTAGTTGTAATAATAAGAGTGATTTTAATTCTAATATTGTAAACAACTCAATACATAATATAAATCCTTTACGGAGTAAGGGAGGCAAGCGTTATTTAAGCTCAAATTTTCACTCAAGAAGATCTTCACCTTACTTTAAAGATAATACTACTTACAATTTAAATGTTACTAGGAAAAATATCTGGTTTGTAATTCCGTTTGGAAAACAAATTAAATCAAACCTTCCTTTGCAATTGCGTGAAGCGGTTGCTAGGAACTTTCCAAAAAATTCTAGATATTATTCGATTATTAAGTCTCATATAGTTAGAGTCGCTTTCTCCAACACAAAGAATCTTTCACAAATCATATCTTCTGACAATACCAATCAGCTAAATAAAAGTTCCTTTTCTGGGAGTTCCAACATTAATCTTGTTAATTCCAACCCCTCACATAATAATAATAATAATAATAATAATAATAATATAATAATAATAATAATAATAATAATAATAATATCATCTCATTTACATGGATGATTTAAAGCTCTTTGCAAAAAATGACCATCAACTCAAGGGATTACTAGCGATTGTTAAACAATTCAGCGATGACATCAGAATGCAATTTGGCCTCGATAAATGTGCAAAAGCTAACTTTATCAAAGGAAAAATGACAGAAACATCTAACGTTAACCTTGACCAGAAGAACGTCATAAAAGAATTAGATCCAGCGGAGAGCTACAAGTATCTAGGGGTAATTGAAGGGGACGGAATAAGCCATTCAGTGATGAAGGAAAGGATCAGGAGAGAATGTTATCGCAGAGTAAGAGCAATACTCAAGACAGAGCTAAATGCGAGAAACAGGATCGAAGCGATCAATGCTTTAGCCATACCAGTCGTGACTTACATTTTCAACATCGTTAACTGGTCAATTACTGAAATATGTAATCTTGACAGAAAAATACGAAAACTGTTGACAATGCATAGAATGCACCACCCTAAGGCAGATATAGAACGACTTTATCTGCCAAGAAAAGAGAGATGCCGTGGACTTTTACAACTGGCAATAACAATGAAGATTGCTACAATTGGCCTAGACACCTAACTGGAAAACTCTGAGGACTGGATGTTAAAACTTGTCTCAAGATATGAAAACAAGAAAGCATCATACTCAGTAACAAAACAGGCAAAGGGATATCTAAGTGAATTCTGAATACAACAAACTTCGGAATTAGACATACAAGAAACAAGCACAGAAAAAGCTAAACGCATGAAAACCCGTGCTAAAAGTGCTGCCTTAGATATTCTGAATGATAAATGGCAAGTAAAACCTCTCTATGGCAAACACCCAAAGAGAGCGAATAATGCAGATGTTGACAAAGCCCTGACATATCAATAGCTAATGGCCTCTGGCTTAAAATCTGAAACAGAAGGGTTTATCATAGCAGCTCAAGATCAATGCCTACCAACAACGAACTACCAGGCCAACATATTAAAGAACGGCAGTAGCCCAACACGTCGTGTATGTCAACAACAAAATGAAACCATTGATCATGTTGTCTCCAAGTGCAGTCTTCTAGCGCCTACAGAGTATCTCAACATGCATGATAAAGGTGCACAATATATTCACTGGGTAATCTGCAAAAATCTGGATTTGCCCCATGAAAAAAACTGGTGGGAACACAAACCCCCTCCAGTGCTTGAAAATGACTACATCTCACTCCTCTGGAACTTCCCCATTCAAACTGACAGAAAGATAGATGCAAATAGGCCAGACATCATATTGAAAGACTTCAGACAAAGAACATGCCTCCTCATTGATATGACTGTCTCAATCGATATAAACGTATCTGTCAAGACCTACCAAAAACTGAGCAAATATAAAGATCTTGAAATAGAAATCAGCAAAATGTGTAAACTGAAGACTAAAACAATACCTGTTGTCAAAATGAAACCATTGATCATGTTGTCTCCAAGTGCAGTCTACTTGGGAATGATAGCAAAAGGGGCTGATTGGTACCTAACTCAGATACCGGGAAACCCCAAAATGGCAGAAATTCAAAAGATAGTGCTCATGGGAACTGCTCATATCCTACGCAAAATACTTTCTATGTAACCTCAAGTTTTAAAAACAAACATAACTTCCGTTTTTTTCTTCAGGCATTCACTAGCACAACACTAAATACAAAACCAAATATATGGCACACTAGGCATAACAACAATACGAACTTCCAACCTGTTGCCTCTTGAGGTCTCTGGGTGAGACTTGGAGCCAACTTGTACAAATATAAAGTAAAAGTCAAACATAGAATAATAATAATAATATTAATAGTATTAACAACAACAACAACAACAACAATAATAATAATAATAATAATAATAATAATAATAATAATAATAATAATAATAATAATAATAATAATAATAATAATGATAGCAATAAAAACAGGGTTTTGATCTCATCTCTGAGGACAACCCCAACAGAATTAAATTTATGTCTAATAATTCTAAGATCAAGAATTCTATATACCAGTGTAAAATTTCTTCCGGTACCGATGTCTACTTCTACATAGGTGCATCCTCTTCCCAGTCATCTAAGAGAATTTCAAATCATTATTCATCATTTAGGGATAGCAGAAAACGCTATAGTACAGGGCTAAGTAAATTGGTTTGGCATCTTAAAGACAATAATAAAGATTTTAAGTTAGATTGGTTCATCCTGTCCGTATCTTTTCCTTACGATAAGGGCAAGGGATTTTGTAACATTTGCAACTCTGAACCCTTCCATATTCTCTTCTCTAAGAATCACCTTGTTAACACACTTATAGAGCGATCTTACAAATGTAAGCACTGACAGAAACATACCTTTAACTCATATAAGTGATTTCGCCAGCCTTGATAATTTGAACAGTTAGTTTAACTTGCACTTTACTTCAATAGGGAAATCTACTTTTAAGCCTTTGAACTTTTTTTCTTCAACAAACGTACCCCGCTTTATTTGTTCTCTACTTATTACTTCTTTAACCCTTTTCTTCCTAGTATCTGCCTTTAACGTCAAATCTACTAACGGTTTTTTAAATACTTAATAAAGTTCTGTTTATCATTTAGGCAGTCATCGTAATTGTTATAATGTCTTGTTGTTGAGATAGGTTCTCTTTCTTTCCTGATGAGAAGATTGCATTTTACACCGTTTATTCCTTTGTCTTCGAAACATATGTCGAAAGTAAAAGAAAGTTAATAACATCTTCGATCAGGTCCATTTATTTACCTATATATATATATATATATATATATATTATATATATATATATATATATAATATATATATATATAGTTATTATTCTTTCTGCTATTATTGTTGAGTAATTCCTCATTCCCTTTGCCAATAATGTTTCAAATCTTCCGTTCATCGAAACAATGCATTTCTGACATTAGTTGTTTTGGTTGCTCATGGTTAACGGCTGAGTGCAGATGATTAATGTGGCAAATGAAACTGATTATATCTGCATAGCAATGTGCATGAAAATCTTTTCAACGCGGAGAACGAATAAGCAGATATTAAAGAAATTTAATGACATCAGGAAGGAAGCAAAGAAAGAAAAGAGAATAATGAGTAATGAATCAAAGCGTGGGGAAATTAAAGAATGTGTAATATATATATATATATATATATAAGGACTGAATGATTACAGGTATGATTGGTTAAAAACGAGAAAGGATAACCGAATAAATGAATGCTGGAATCTCGTTGTGCAGCCAGCAATCTGATCGAGCAGACCTATGAGGAAAGGTGTTGTAGCTATGACCGTTCTGCTCTTCCTCTTGAAGACAGTCTGTCTTAGATAATCAAGAATGTAATGCGTGACTTAAAGGAAATTCAACTATTTCGAGTAGGTCGGATGAGTAACATTATAGAGAAAGAGCCTGATGAAATAATGTTAGAATGGAAAGGGAGATAGGAAGGAGGCAATAAAAGAAAGAAAGGAATGTGAAGAGGGCGAAGAATGAGATTTTGAAGGAGGTTGTAGACGAATAGAAGTGAATAAAGGAAGAATTGGACAATAACAGTGGCGACTCAGGAATGAAAAATTGTTTTAAGAGAACACGTGAATTGATGAAGGCTGGAGACAAAATGGTGGAGAAGAGAAGAAAAAGACGAAAGAAAAGGAATGAACGTAGGTGGAGGACGAGATGGGGAAGAGAAATGAGAAGTTATTGATGCTTAGCTTCACATTAATTGCGATTGAGCAGAAGTATGATTAAATACCCTCTAACGATGATCATGTTGTGTTTTACAAGCATAGTTTATCTTGGATCATATTATCCATTACGCCATCTCTGTTACATAAAGAAAGCAGCAAAAAAAAGAAGAGGAAGAAACCAAGAGGTACCAGACAAAAAGAAAGAAGATGAAAATGAAGCTGAATAGTGGGCATGCGAAAAAAGTGGACGAAGGAAAATGGTGACAGAAATAAGAATGTCGAAATGTCGTAGTCATAAATCTGTAGTCATTCACATCAAAAGAATGGCGGACACGTTAACTCAGTATTTTGTTTGAAGACATCTAATTTGTGATTCGGATTAAACGATCATAAAACAAACATAGTCACTTAGCTTGATCATCAATCCATTTTCTCTGTGATGATATTTAGGAAGGAAAAACAGAATGAAAGAAAAAGAAGAAAAGAGAATCAACAATAACATCATGTACTGTAAACAGAAATAAATTTATATAAAAGGACAGAATAAATGAACAAATAAGTGAACCGGAAGAAAAGGATAAAATGACCTAACCGAACTAATAGTGTTGATCGATTCATTTTGCTTATTATTTTATTCTCTTCCTAGCTTCATTCATTGGACTGCGATCACACAACTCTTCCCACCATCTTTTATGGCATTGTGCTCCAGGAAAAAAAAAACAATGGAGCGTAAAAACCATAATAATGTATAAACATATGTTAATTCTGGTAAAATTGAGGTAAAACATCTTGAAATGTTGAATTATATATTTAAGAGAATATATAAGGATTACAGAGCGATATCTATGGTCTAACAGATAGAGATGCAACAGAGCCTCATTTCTACCTCGCAGACAATACGGTGTATAAATTTTTTTTATTCAAAACAGAAATGGTAAATATCAGATATGGTTCCATTTATTCTTTTGCTGGTTTTATTTCCTGGACTGCGGCCGTACTGGTGTACCACTATTTCTGTATTATATATATTTTAACTATCTGTATTATCATCATCATCATCATCATCATCATCATTATTATTATTATTATTATTATTATTATTATTATTATTATTATTATTAGGTATTTCTTCTGAGTTCATATTCTACCAAGGTCGACTTTGCCTTTCGGGGTTGATGAATTAAGTACAAATTGCGTACTGGGGTCGATCTATTTCAGACCGTGACTAGAGTAGAAAAGATTATCATTATTGTTGTTGTTGATGCTGTAGTTGGTGTGTTCTTTTTGATCTCGGTGAGCAGAAATTCGTGGTTGTCGCTTTGTTGTGAAGAGTTTGTTGAACTCCTGTTTTTGTTGTTGAATTCAGTTTCTGGGGAAGCTGCCCTCCTGCGGAGCTAGTTTTTGTTGGAAATAGCTCCCTTTAGGGGCTAATTACACATTTTTTTCGAAAAATGTCTTTGAAAGATTTTCGAAAACAATAAAGAAAAAAAAAAACAATGGTGATCGAGTGAGGGAATGAGAGCGGAAGGTTGAACAGCCATTTCAACGAAGACTACTCCTCTTTCACCACCACTATTGTTCCTGCACAGGAAAAGAAGGAAAAAGGAAAGAAAAAAGAAAACAGGAGAAAAGGACACTGACAATGTCACCACCACCACCACCACCACAAACACGAACAACAACAGCAACAAGCCAAGCGTCAACGGTTTCACCACGGTTTCAAAGTGGAAGACATTAGGATTAATAAAAAGTGGAAACAATGTAGCGATAAATACACCAAATGATATAATTAGAGACACACAAAAAAAACACTCATTTACAAATGCGTAAACGCACACAATATAAGAGAATGGAACAAGCAACACAAGAGCACTTGAAGTCATACTTAAGCCAGTTTGGAATGTAAAAACGTATGTAACAAGAGGAAAACGTTTCGCCACTGTGGAGGTCCGTTTCGCAACGGAGTAAGAAGCAAGACACCATTCCACAGTGTCACTAGAAGGTCAAGACATTTTACTCGTGCCCACGTACCTTGGTCGGCGCCTAACAAAAATAAAAATTGGGGAGGTGCCCCCAGAAATAAATATATGCTGGCTGATGGCGGCACTCCTCCTAGACATAGAGGACACCAATACAATACTGGAGGTGTACAAGTTGTACCAACAAAATTAGCCGGGTCAGGAGATGGAGCTCTTAATCCAAGTAGAACAAGTAACATAGAGCTAATTCTTGACTTTACACATGGCCGTAGACGGCAGGAAGCCGAGATGTTACCTCTGTGGTGACAAGAGCCAACTCAAGGTATCCTACCCCAGAAAGAGAGGGGAGGAACGGCCAGCACTACTACTAACACCATTGTCAGTTCCACTTCCAGCGCAGCAACAACAACAACAGGTGCAGCAGCAGGGACCAGCGGTCGATATACCAAGGGCAGCACTGGCCCCACCACCACCACCGCCACCACTCCCACCACCACCAGCGAAACTGCATTCAGCCGTCACTGAAACTTCAACACCAAAAGCTCCAGCATCCATGAGACCACCACCACCACCACCACCATCAGCAACAACAGTAGTACCAGCAACAAATGAACCCCCACAATAAGTCCAGGACCCTCAAAACATTCCCCTTCCCGACCCAAACAACTCGGACTGCTCAAGTACTGAGTTCGAGAGTGGGGATTGGGACACAATGGCTCCAAAAAAGAGGAAAAAAGAACTGAAGAACTATTACTAC
Organism: Octopus sinensis; assembly: GCF_006345805.1. Classification (NCBI taxonomy): domain Eukaryota; kingdom Metazoa; phylum Mollusca; class Cephalopoda; order Octopoda; family Octopodidae; genus Octopus; species Octopus sinensis. Next base: position 20,278,392 of record NC_043014.1, on the reverse strand, counting down.
AAAAAGAGGACGTGCAAACAAGCTGAACTTCTCAACAGCAACAACACTCAGTTACAACCGCCAACAACAACAACACTTTCGCCAGCACTACCACCTCAAACACAAACACCAATACAAATTACAACACAGACAGTCTTCACGAGTACTACCAACCTCACAGCCCAAAACATAGACAACATACATCTTGTTACACACTTAACGAACAACAGAGAGACAACAATGAAAGCCATTGTCTTCTCAACACAACGCGCCACCACCACACATACAAATTCTAAAAATTACACAGCACATATGCAATACATTAAAAACAAACTTTCCGGAAGCTGCAGGGCCGTTTCAGAAAACATTTTCAAAAAGACTATACAAAACTTTACTCGTGAAAACACCCCACACCAAGGAATAAGGGGCCAACCCACCGGACAACAGTGGTAACTAGAGCTTATCGTCATCTTAAATCTTAACATGGTCGTGCTCATGTTCGGGACGAGTAATAGGACGGATAACGGGGAAGATTTCGGTGTCTACCTGGACTTCGCTGTCTACATATCAGAGTGCTACGAAAGGCCGATAACAACTGCGGAAACAGGATGTGATGAAGGGCTGCGCTAGAGGTAGGCCGCCGGATTTGGATGGTCTACCCTACGAGCTTTATATTTCTATGCCAGACTTGTTTGCGAGCCTCTTAGCAGACATTTACCGCAACTGGCAATAAAATGGGAGAATTACCACTCATGTTTGTCGAAAGGCGTGATACTGCTGAAAAAGGACGCAAACAAAGAGGACATGATAGAGAATTCAGGCCCATCACTGCCCAATGCAGAGCTGAAGGTTTTGGCCAAGGTGATAGCCAACAGGTTGGCGCTTGTTGTTGAGAAGCTGATTGGCAATGCGCAAAAATGCGCCATCCCAACCAGGACCATTCCTGACTACCTCCACTTCATGAGCTACATTATATGGAGGGTGGTTAACGAAGCTGACACAGGTGGGGCTCTGATCAATTTAGATCAATCTAAAGCTTTCAATAGGTTCCACCACCAATACTTGGTGGTTGTTCTCGCGGCAGCCGGTTTCGGTCCAGTTGTCCGTGGTTGGATCGCTGCCATGTACAGCAGCATCTGCTCGGTAGTTCGGGTGCATGATCATCTGTCAAAACCCTTCAGCATCTTGCGCTCGGTCCGTTAAGGGTACCGGCTCTCCTCACTTCGCTATGTACTGATTCTTGAGCCACTGCTACGGAAGCTGGAGGCACTGAGGAGCATCCTGCGTGATATAGGACATGGGAGAAGCATGCCTTCTTAAGCAGACGATGTCACTGTCATAGTGTCAAGCCACAAACTCATAGACCTAAAAGAATATGAAGAGTTGACAGGAGCAAAAATTAACGCGAAAAAAATCAGTGGGCTTGCAACACGGCACTTGGAGGGGTAAATCCATGCCGTCCAACAGACAGCCCTGAATCTGGTTCAGTCCAGACCTCCAGGTGGAGAAAAACTGGGACATGGTGACGAACAGGGTTGCCAATCTCACCCACAAAACAAATGGGCCGAGAGGAAGCTGCCCCTGAAATGTCAAGCTAAGGTGGCGAATGCGTACATCACTTCCGTCATCTACGAACGCTTGAACAAGCTGGTCCGCATACTTTTCCACTTTGTGTGGAGAGGTCGCGTTTCGCTGGTAAGACGCTACATCTGCTGTCAACAGCCGCTGAATGGCGGCCTGAGCATGCCGTAGCTGCTGATGCGGAGATATGCGCTCAGGTTGCAGTATCTCAAGCGTTTCCTTGACGGTTAGCAGGTGAGGTCGCCGTTTGTTAGACTCGCTCTCCCACAGCACGTCTCTTTGACCGAGCTGCAATCCTGGATTAGGGGCTTGGCACCTCGAATACCGTCAAGCTCTCACAGCTCTCTGCCAGGCGGGCAATGCGGTCAGTGGTAGTTTTGCTCTAATGTTCTATAGTGGAATAAAAGTGTGACGACGTTCTCGAGGAAACTCAGTGTGTCGACGAGGATCAACTCACAATCTGTTGCGAAGGCTTTTCGGGCCAGGGTCTATGGATAATTCCCTAGCCTGGCAGTGCTAATTACGCATACACTCGACATTCGAGTGTATGCGTAATTAATCAATTTATGTACTTACTGTTTTGTTCCATTTATATTTTATAATTTGTAAACTTTCAGATGTTGATTTCGCATATGTGTTTCGCACATGTTTCACTGAGACATCGTGCTTAGGAGAAACTGTGCTTTGTATGGCAATAAAATTTCGTTTTTGTGATTATTTTTGTTAAAAGGCCGCTTCCTTCAAGTCTTCTACAAGTTCCTGTATCCCATTCTACCAATGTTATTAGATTAGATTTGTTTTCGAATGGAAAGCCCGGCGTAGCACATCTGTGTTGCTATTCAGCGCGAGGCTCTCTTTTCTTCTTCTTCTTCTTCTTCTTCTTCTTCTTCTTCTTCTTCTTCTTCTTCTTCCAATTATTATTATTATTATTATTATTATTATTATTATTATTATTATTATTATTATTATTATTGAATGAGTGAGCAATGCATGTCATCAAAATGACACTGGGGTACAAGTATAGTAGCTCAGTATACACATCATGACTACCCTTAACAGGTACAGGCATCTCAACCATATGTGCGCAATATGTGACCTTGCAGGTGGGGCCTAGTTAGAATCTTCTTCAGGTTGAGTTGCACATCCCGCTCAGAAGGTCACTGAATGAGGGTTATTTAAGGAAAATGAATAAAACACCCATGTTTCCAGATATGAATTATTCAAATCCCAAGGAATACTCAACACATGGCTATGATGCTCCCCCACTACTTCTGCTCGTGATGCACATATTGTCAACTACTAAGAGATATGTTCAACTGGTTAAAGTCAAGCAAATGACAAACAAATCTATGGTATTGATCAGAATATTTGCTGTAGCCCATATGATTGTTATTACATTTATGCTTCTATCACGTTTCTGCTAGTTTCCGCTGCCCCGTCAGAAACACGCCTGTGTACCTAAATTATTTACAGTATTGTCTTTGAATGATGAAATACTTAAACTGTATACTATGTCTATTTTGCCATGTTGTAGGGCTCACTTTGGTAATTCTGGTATTGTTTTATTGTTGTGATAATGTTTCCTTTCATTGTATGAGTTTTATGCATATTAGTATTCGGGGATGCTTGTGCACAGCATGCACATTGTGTGTAGTGTAGGATATATTATATTTCTGCACGGAAATTATAGAGATAACTTGAGTTTTGGAAAATTTTTTATGGGGATGGGATGTGGTTGAGAATTAGAGGCACCCTGGATGACAAACGGCATGTCTTGGGCATCTGAATTTAGTGGGGGTGTCCCCTTTTCCAGGTCTGACCACAACCGATTTCTTCAGAAATGAAAGAGAAAGAGGGGAAAAGAAGGGTGAAGGGAGCAAGAGAAATATGGATTCTTTTTGTGGACTAGTACATGTAAACCGCGGAGGAATGGAAGGCCATTGTGATTTGTTTCGAAATCAGAAATGAATAATGGTTACAAATTTTGGTACAAGGCCAGCAACTATAAGGAAAGGGAATATTAACTGATACTTACTTTATCGATCCCAGAAAGTAACGGACCAGGAAGAAAACGAATATTACAAAGCGTTTCTCTTCGACGTGCTTTACGTTCTCCCAATTCATCGCCTCATGCGTTACAGTTTCGGGTGTTCATTATATAAGAATGTCTTATTTCATATTATTAGATGGTGATTGTCTTTCATTAATGGTTGGTTACTAAGTAGTGTATGATAAGTTGTTATATTATTTAGTGATCATTGTACACTGTATACGTTTTCTGAATTTAATATGACAAATATTTCATTCCGTTTGCGTTCTGATTCCAGTTAGCGCATAATCGACATTATAGTTCATCCTTCTGGATTTCATAATCCTAGTAGTAAGAATATCATTATGAATAAAAGCGTTGATGACGCGTAAAGTGGTACCTGGTGGGCTCAGTGGCAGACCTGCGTAGGTTTAAAAAGTCTTTCTCTCACTTTGTATGAATTCAAACCTTAAATGCTTGCGCGTGTGTTTATGTCTTTATATTTGTGCATGTGTGCGAATATCTCTTCATAATATATTTGGCTATATGTGTGTGTCGGTATATATATACACGCACATACATACATGTGTGTGTATGAATGTATATATACATGTGTCTATATATTTATATTGATGACATCATGAAATTGTAAAGATTCGAAGGAACGTGGAATAATCATTTTGAGAATTGGTTATGGCTATAATTAATAGCATTTAAATATTTGTTGAAAAACCCTTTTGTATAGGAAAAAGTCAAAGGTTGCCCTTTGGAATCGAACTCACATCGTCTGTAGAGATGACAGGCATTCTACGATTGTACACCTGCCACCATATTCTTTTCTACTCTAGGCACAAGGCCAGAAATTTTGGGGGAGAGGAGCTGTTAGTTAGGTCGATCCCAGTACGCAACTGATATTTAATTTATCGACCCCGAAATGATGAAAAGCAAAGTCGACATCGGCGAAATTTGAAGTCAGAACGTAAAACAGAAGAAATACCTATTTCTTTACTACCCACAGGGGGCTAAACACAGAGAGGTCAAACAAGGACAGACTGAATGGAATCTTGAATTTCTTTTTCGCTACGATTCCGGGTGTTTCCACTCCATACTCTGGCTTTTGGATTTTGGCTGAAAGTGAGAGATCCAGGTCTCAACTCCTGTGACTATTCTCTCCAAAGTTTAGCATTTTTTCATCTTCGTAGGAGAATTTTCATTTAGATAATTAAATAATCTTTCTTAAAGGTAACACAGTCATTAAATAATGTAAGGCACATATCAGGTACGGGTTTTATATGCTGGGGGAAGTGTACGAATTCTCTCTCCACATTACTGCCGGCATACCGTAAGCAATTTTTCTTAAGTTTGTGCCATCTGACAATGATATATTGTTTTTTTTTTCAATATTTTATTATTAGTAACAATTACTGGATCAGGCTTAGGAACCTAACCTGCTATTCTTCTCGCTCTTCTCTTGATTTTTCAATATGAGCTTTGATATTATCGTCTTTGTTTTCACGAACATCACTCTACTTACCTTCATTATCATCATCACCGTCATCGCCAATCATCATCGTCGTCATCATCATCATCATCATCATCATCATCATCATCATCATCATCATCATCATCACCACCACCATCATCATCATCACCACCACCACCCTCACCGTCGTCGTCGTCATCCTCCTCCTCCTCCTCCTTGTCCCCCTTTTCATCATCATCATCACCGCCATCATCATCAACACTTTCCTTACGGTCATCATCATCACTACTTGTTGAATTAAAGCAGATGTTCTTGTTCTTGTTCTTGTTCCTGTAACCAATGAACTGATCTAAAAGTGTCTTCCAATTTTAAAACTGATAACTCTATTTAAAAAGAAAAAGCAATAACTGGAAGCAGTAGAACAGAGAATGAGGTGAAGCTTCGTTGGGATGATGAAGATTAGCTGAAGTGGTTTGAGTAGTTGCGAGATATAAGTAGATTGTAAAGGGTATATAAAAAAAAGAAAAGTAAAGACAACGGGGCAAGGTAGGGATAGTAGTTGTATTATTATTATTATATTATTATTATTATTATTATTATTATTATTATTAGTAGTAGTAGTAGTAGTAGTAGTAGTAGTAGTAGTAGTAGTAGTAAAAAGGTGTATACAGAAGTGTAATTTAGAAGGTATAATTTAGAAGGTATAATTTAGAAGGTATAATTTAGAGGTATAATTTAAAAAAAAAAACGAAAAAGGTGAAAAAATAAAAGAAGGTAATTTCATTTTATTTTTGCACCTGAAGCATGTTACAATATGCTGAATGTGAAATGTAAGAAAACATATAAGTCTTCAAAATTAAATTGTCACAGATGATAAGATAATTATAAGGGTGAGGGAAAGTTGAGAGAAATTTGAAGTTTAACTTGACGTCTCTTAGGAGTATCAATGTGTAGCTGAAACTGAATAGCAATTTTAGACCACATTTATGATAGCAGTGTAATGAGTCTGTGAGTGCATGTTTGTCTGCACGCGTGTTTCTGCGTCTGATATAAGACAAATCAAATAAACCTTTCGTTGCATTAGACCAGTGGTTCTCAGTCTGGGTTCCTTTGGCGGTCCATATAAGATGTTGTTGTTACAGTATATTCTTTTATTCTTTTACTTGTTTCAGTCATTTGACTGTGGCCAAACCTTTTAGTCGAAGGAAATCGACGCCAGGACTTATTCTTTATAAGCCTGGAACTTATTCTATCAGGCACTTTTGCCGAACCGCTAAGTTACACACCAACAGTTTTATAATTAAATATTAGAAACTGTATAAAAGAATTAAAATGTTTTGTCCATTGTAGAAGTATAACCAATTTATTGTATATAAATTTTATCAAAAAAAAATCTTATATGAACCCCTAAGAGCCATGTGAGCTCCCAGGGTCATATGGATACCAGTTGAGAAGCACTGGTTGAAACGATGAAGATTCAAGTTTTTCAATCAAGTTGTTTAGCAACGGATTGATTATAATGAAAATAGGAAGAATATTCCATAGTCATGCGTAACCATTTCATTATCTTCAAGCCGTATCAATGTGTCATACTTACGTGACAAGTCTCGGCCTAGGTAATTACAAAAGCAACACTCGTAATTTTATGTAATCTTCAGCTACAATCAGCATTACACTGTAACAAGAATAGCCTTTTGAATTCCATGTAAAGTTCATCCGCTTGGCTTTCACGGTGGCCAACTATATACACTGCTTCTCATAACCCGAATCCATTGATAAAGGACATAGGTCCAAGAGGCTGTGCAGGGGGATCTAACCTGGGAACTCGTTATTGCGATGCAAACTTCTTAATTCGGCTATAGTTGCATCTATATAGAGATAGAATAAAAAAAGAACAGAAGCTAAAAGCAGCAAAAGGAAAACCACACACATACACAGACAAAAAACAAAGAACAGATTTTACCGTGATGACAAGAAAAAGATCAACAAAACCAACAACAGCAACAACAACAAGGACAAGAAATAACAAAATACTTTATACTGAAATTTGGGGAAGGGGACTAGTCGATTACGTTGACTCCAGTACTCAGCTGGTACTTATTTTATCGACCCCTAAAAGGGTGAAAGGCAAATCGACATCGGCCGAATTTGAACTCAACCTAAGGACGGACGAACTAGCGCTAAGCATTTTGCCCGGCGTGCTAACGATCCTTATTTCTTTATTGTCCACAAGGGGCTAAACATAGAGGGGACAAACAAGAACAGACAAAGAGAGTAAACCGATTACATCGACTCCAGAGCATAACTGGTACTTAATTTATTGACCCCGAATGGATGGAAGGCAAAGTCGACCTCGACGGAATTTGAACTCAGAACGTAACGGCAGACGAAATACCTATTTCTTTACTACCCACAAGGGGCTAAATACAGAGGGGACAAACAAGGACAGATAAAACGGATTAAGTCGATCATATCGACCCCAGTGCGTAACTGGTACTTATTTAATCGACACCGAACGGATGAAAGGCAAAGTCGACCTCGGCGGAATTTGAACTTAGAACGTAGCGGCAGACGAAGTACCGGTAAGCATTTCACCCGGCTTGCTAACGTTTCTGCCACCTCACCTCCTTAGTAGTTGCTATAATAGCAACATCAACACCAACAACAGCAACAACATTATCATCATTCTTAATTACATAAATCAAACAATCACTGCCAGGTACTGCACACCTGTAATGTAGATGCTAGTTATCTTAAAGGTGAATCGTCGATCT
>NC_043014.1:20255546-20268046 GCF_006345805.1 Octopus sinensis | reverse complement strand
CCAGCAAAGTCCCCTGTCATAATTGCGACCTCTAGAACTTCAGGTATTCTATATTCAATATTTAGCCTTATGCCTGTAAAATATCAGGTGGTCTCATTGACAATGTCGCATGAGCAACAACCTATTTTTCAGTATCAGATTGTCGAGATGTTTTTTTCTGTTTCAGCGTTACTCAGTAGCCCTGTTGGATTATTTGCATCCTGCTCATGGGAACTGACTTAGTTTATTCAATTGTAGAATCTGTACTCTCTATGGTTTTGTCTCAGTGACATCTTTTGTTCTTAAAATTGTACATTCACAGAGCCAATTCATTGCGATCATATTGCCTGATTCGAATCTTTGTAAATCTTTGTAAAGACGACGTCATTCAGGTTTCTTCTACGAAATCCATTTCCCATCAATAGTGAGATAAAAAAAAACTACTAGCAGCAGTATCCCCATCAAGGTCACTAGTAGAAGGTTCAATCTTTTCAGATAATATTTTCAGGCAAGTACCCTGAGAAACTACAGGCAGATTTTGTCTGAAGTCACCGGCAATTATCGAGTATACTCTTAATTTAGGAAGAATTGTCGCATTGTTTGACACTGAGATTCGGAATCGTATCATCGCTGCACAGACTGCAAAACAAGGGAATTAAAAGAAAGAGTTGGCAGATTCGGTGCATTTGGGGTGAGAGGAAGAACATTTTATAAACCATATTCCATCCTCTCTCTCTCACTTTCCACCCGTCCATCCTTAAGTTCAAAGATAAACTCACCCGTAACATACTTATTCTACATTCTAACCTCCAAAATTGCTCCTGTCTTTCTCGACCATCTCTCCTCGCCTTTAAAAAAATAAAAACCAAACAACAGCTTCAGAAATATCCTAGTAAGAAGCGCCATAACACACATCCCAACACGACCAGGTTCTTTTAAATATGTTCCTCGATTATTCGATACCTGTTGTTACAATCATCAATGGGCGACATCACCGCAAACCATGGGCACACTTACTTCAGGAAACAGGTGTGGGTGGAACAATGTTTCATATTCGAAATTAGCACCATGTCACCGACAGGTTTAAGTTAATATTTTCGCTTCTACTCCTACATCTCTTCTTAATTCATTAAACCCGTTCTTATCCTTCAACTTCCCTCCCATCATTTCCCTTCAGCCCACATTTGCCTCCTTCTCCTTATTTCATTACGCCATTCTTCTTCCTCTTCACGATGCTTCTGTTTCTCTACCACTTGATGTTTAAGTATGAAACTCACGCATCCCTGCGTTCTTTATCAGTTGCAGCCATTTTTAAAAACTTAGTGGATGTCAAACTCTCGTGTGCCTGATTAATTTCTCTCCTTTCAATTTTCTATCTCAAGGGGGACATTGACCGAATTTTCTGCTGCACTCTTTTTAATCGATTTTATGCATACACACCCACACACACATCCACACACACACACACTCACGCTCACGCACTCACACACTCACACAACACACTCAGACACCTACACACTTATATATTAAACATGTATATGTATTATACTGGCGTATGTACATGTATTAAATATGTATACGAAAATGCGTTATAAATTTTCATATATATATATATATATATACAATTTATGAATACCTGTATTGAGCTTGAAATATCAGAGTCCAATTCTAGATTTTTATTAAATTCTGCAAGAAAATATATTTACATATATCATACTTTGTAGTGCACATAACTCCTTATAATACACGTGAATCTCACTATCAACTGTTACTTCTCTTTTATTTATACCTCATTTTTCCAATTATTTTTCTCAAAGAACTAAAAATGAAATAATTCTAAATCACGTCTATGGCTTCCAAGTATAATTTAAATATTTATCGCTTTCTTAAGTCGCATGATATTAACTTGCTTGAGCAATTATTTTTTATTAAAATCATAAAACATTTCCATTACGAAACTACTTATAAAATATTTGTGTTTTCTTAAATTATTTATTCATTTATATCTCTTCTTTTTTTTTGCGAATTCAAAAAGTTTTGTGTAAGAGTTAACACAAGTTGGTTTCTGCCGGTGTTGGGTGCCTGATGAGTTTCATAAAGGATCACTCGTAAGGTCAATATTCAAATAGGTATAATTAAACTGTTTATGCATTGAGTGCCTTGTTGAATGGAGGTAACCTTCATTATATAAGTAAAATTATAACATCTCTCTGTGCATCCATCTCTATCTCTCCCTCTCTGTCAGTATATCAATATTTCCGTCGAGCTGGTTAGCGTAAGTGGACTCTCTTTATGGACATTTAACTAGCGGAAAAAGCAACGTTTTCTAGTCTCTTAGATAATACTCGATATCGTTGCACCAAGGTGTAGAACAATAGGAAGAAAAAAACACGCAGGCGCACATATAGGCACACATATGTATAATAGTAGAGCAATTGTATTAGTTGTAACAAATATTAATTAGTATTGGCACGCGGGTGTGCATATACTATATATAATTATATATATATATATATATATATATATATATATATATATAATATATATATATATAATAATATATAGGGAGAGGTTTAAGGACGCTATAAGAACTGCCATAGAAACCGGTGCTTTGGATCGAGCTGGATGGCGAACAAAAGTGTGGAGTTAAAACGTTAAAGGATGCCAGGATAATAGATGCAGGACTCAAGAGAGATTTATAGAAGAATGTTGCAATTGAGAAGCTGAAGCTCAGTGACTTTTTGTGCGCAGCATACTTTGTGACAAAACATGCCTTTCTTTTGCTGGGTTTTAATCTCATTTGCGGACCTATGAAAGACGAACTGCCACTCACAACTTTCAATGCCAAGCACACCTTTCAATGCCGTGCATGTCATAAGCTCTGAAAATCTAATGGAGGCCTCAAAGGGAATTTTAAGCTCTACAAAGATCAGTACTTAACTGCAGCTCTTGGTGAGCCAAATCTGATATGCAATTATTTTTTCAGTTGTTTAAAAAATTTTGTTTCTATGTTTTTGTTTTTGTTTTCATTTCTCATTGTGTTCAACATTTTTTGATGTCCTGTACCCATATATGCATGTATATTTACATATATATGCAGGTATGTACACATATGTATGATATGCATATATTTATATTATATATATATATATATATATATATATATATATATATATATACTCTTTTACTCTTTTACTTGTTTCAGTCATTTGACTGCGGCCATGCTGGAGCACCGCCTTTAGTCGAGCAAATCGGCCCCGGGACTTATTCTATCGGTCTCTTTTGCCGAACCGCTAAGTAACGGGGACGTAAATACGCCAGCATCGGTTTTCAAGCAATGCTAGGGGGACAAACACAGACACAGAAACACACACATATATATATATATACATATACGACAGGCTTCTTTCAGTTTCCGTCTACCAAATCCACTCACAAGGCATTGGTCGGCCCGGAGCTATAGCAGAAGACACTTGCCCAAGATGCCACGCAGTGGGACTGAACCCGCAACCATGTGGTTGGTTAGCAAGCTACTTACCACACAGCCACTATATATATATTTAGATGCATAAATGATTGTACCTATTTCTGAGCGTGTGCGTGTCCCTGTCTCTAAAGTATGGCATTTATGCGTGTTGCTATGTATGCATGCATTTATGCGAACGTGTGTACTTGTGGACGAGCTCCTTTCTGATACGGCTATCTGTCCTCATGTATAGGATTATGTGAATGCTTTTAAATAATTGTATTTGCAACGACTTACTAAATTTTCGTTTAGCATGAAGAATAATCGATAGAAGTAGAGAAGATAGCTTTCATAAAAAATAAGTGATCAGTGGGTTATTGATAACGATAGGGTTAATAAGAAAAAAGGACATTGATATCAATGAAAAGTATTTGCGTCTTTAGTAGCGAAGCTGTAGTAATAGGAGTGTAAAGAAAGATGCAACAATCACTTAAAATCAAAATGATGTTTTCTTTATTTCGTTCTTTGAAAAGAGCGAAAAGAAACAACTCCAGGGGAATAATATTATGGCTTATCTCTAAGAAAAATCTGTCATCGTACCAAAAGACGTAATAAATTATATATCACGATACCACTAATCATATCTCAATTCCTATTTCTAATAGCCCGAATCCAGAACATTTCGTTAAAACTTATAAATGAATACAGAAATACAAATGGCGGCTGATAAAAATAATTCCCGCTCGAAGGAAGCAATTTTTAAGAATATATCTGAGTAGAGCTGCAACTTATGTACAGCAGAAAATAAAGAATGCTGTTTGGAAATTATTATATTTACGATAGATAATATGAAGAACAAAAAAAAAGGTGATAGTGACGATGGCGATGATGATAAAATGATTGTTATTTTGCTACAATTATCAAAATTATCAAACACAGCGAAGGGTGTCTATAAACAAGTTTATACATTGCACTTAATATGTGAAATTTATGTCAAATTTTCATATCTGAAGTGACATAAGTAAAAATGTGTGTATAAACATTTACACTTGAAGAATAAGGATATATATGCATATATGGTTTCCAGTTCTTGACTTTCACATCCTACTTCATATACAGATGCTTTATTTGTATGTATGTGTGTGCCTGTGCGTATGCACACACACACACATACACACACACGTATATATATATATATATAATATATATATATATATATATATATATATATATATATATATATATATACACATATGTACGAAAATACATATATATGGTGGTGCCCCAGTATGGCCACAGCTCGTGATCTGAAACAAGTTCAACTGAATTCAATTCATATATATATATATATATATATATATATACATGCATATACGTATATATATACATGTATAGATGTGTATATACATATATGTATATATGTATGTATATATATATATATGTATGTATATACACATTTACGTATATATGTGTATGTATATATAGCTATATATACTTATAGATGCATATTACGTATGACTGGATGCACTCGACATGCAACAATTAAGCAAGTCAGGTTTTAGTTCAAATGTTAATTGCATTAGACTCCTAGGTATTTGCAACACATGGCGTCATATTACAGATGCAAGTGGTTAATGCACTTCATAGAGCCTGCATCATAAGCAAACTCTTCGTCAGACAATTGCGAAGAAACACCTCATTACATATATAAATATATAGAAATTCATACAGATACATATGCGTGTGTGTGTGTGTGTATGGTATATATATACACAGTTATGGTTGTGTGATTATGAAGTGCGTCGTATATATATACACACATACACACATATTTGTATATGCATATATGTATATGTATATATTGGCGTGGTGTATGTCTCCACCTCATGTTGACAAATGGTGTTGTCTTGCTTATTTCCATATAACTTTACGGTTCGGAAAGCTTGATTAGACATACTAATCATACTAGGTATCGAACATTAAAAAATTAGTATTGAGGTAGATTTGCTCGACTAAATACCTTAAGGCGGTGCCCAAGCTTGGCACCAGTGAAATAGAAGCTGATTTTTATTTGCTTAAGGCCCCTACCATTTTATAAGGCCCCTACCATTTTATAAGGCCCCTACCATTTTATAAAAGCTTTCTCTTTTAGATTTTTGATGATATCATCTGATTAACCTCATTATTTTATTTCTTCTTCTTCTTCTCTTCTTCTTCTTCTTCTTCTTCTTCTTCTTCTTCTTCTTCTTCTTCTTCTTCTCCTCCTCCTCCTCTTCCTCCTTCTTCTTCAGCTTCTAGTTATTGTTATTATTATTATTATTATTATTATTATTATTATTGTTATTATTATTATTATTATTATTATTATTATTATTATTATTATTATTATTATTATTATTATTATTATTATTATTATTATTATTATTATTATCATTATTCCTTCGTAACACAGCGTAGGTAAATATGCACCGGAGTGTTTGATCATCTGCCAAGTCACAACAAGGACCTCAGACAGACAATACTTTCCTTAAGATGTGCACCGTGCCCAATAAGGCTGCTTTTTGCAAGACATCAATCTTGCATGAGATTTCCAGTTGGCTTAAGAAGTCTTGAAGTTTCAATGGGATCGAGCCCAAGGCTCTGATCACCATTTCCACTTTCAATTCAGAGTACTTGGTGATTTTTTTAGCCTCTTTACTCACAATATTCATGTCATTTGGTATGGCTACATCAGTGATCAGACGGTATTTGTCTCTCATATTCAATATGACAATATCCGACGGTGTTCGATTATACTATCCGTCTGAAAATCATAGTTCCAGAGTATCGTTACTTTTCCATCCTAGTGCATAACTTTACTTGGTACATGCTCATACCAGTTCTCTGTTACTGCATATTGGTATTTACGGCATAAGAGCCAGTGAAGATACGCACACACTTTATCGTGGTGGCCTTTGTATTCTTTTTGTGCAAGGCTATCATATACACTTACCAAGTGGGTCACACTCTTTCCATTATTATTATTATTATTATTGGAATACTGTGCTTCTCACCCAGAAGACATCTACAGGGTGAGAGTCCTTCACCTGAAGTTCCACCTTTGATTGTATTTTTATCCATTAGTCTCACACTGAGGAAAGTGATAAAGTTTCATTGCCACCAGTATTTTTATCGAGACACCATCTCAAGAGGATTTTGCCTCAAAGGGGCCCAACTACCCATAAAAATTTAACTTATCTGTTCTGTGCCGGACACCTACTCAGTATCCTGATCTCCGCAGTAACAGAAATATTTTCTTCGTCATTATCATTATTATTTTATCTGTAGCAAAACTAATAAAGAAAGGTTATTTGGAGTTAGAGTGGAGTTAGAAGAGTTACTTGTGTTCCAGTCGTATATCGCCAAACAGTTTCTCTATACAAAATGACATTAAGATCGATGGCTGAATAGAAATGGGAGGTGGAAAGTTGGCAAGATTACCATGGTAATTATATTTCCCTAATTAATGCTTACCTTGACATTTTTTGTTTTGAAAGCAAAAGAACAACAACAACAACAAAAAACACGCAAAAAACAACATAATTACTCTTTTCTATTTTATTTTTCGGATAATATATAAACAGATATCTTACACTACCAATAACACTGTGATGCAACACAGTAACGTAGCAGAAAACGACAGCTATGTATATACAATAACCATAACAACAAAATCACCACGAACAGCAACAGCAACAACACCGGTCAGAACAGAATGAAGAAAACATTGAAAAAGATAGAAATGCTAAGAACGTCCAAGTCAACATCTAAATTGAGAATGTCAGTGAAAGGTCGAACGAAACAGCATCACCACTACTACCACCAACATCATCTTCATTAAAAGTAGTAAGAACTACCACAATATCAACAGAAATAAGAATACTCTAATAACTAAAGAAAGGGTTAGAAGTTAAGCCTCTTGATATAACTCTGTGTTTCACGTTATCAGTTATTCCAACGAATGAAGTAGGAAATCAGAATGGCTGTATATGAACGTATATGGAAAGAGAATGGGCAAACAGTAGATAGAGATTTGATGAGTTGGCCACAAAAGTGTTAGAAAATTTGTTGTTCATTTATTTATTCATTTGATTCTTTGCAAAAACCGTGATACTTTCATCTGACCCCGCAAAACGTATGTTTTCCAATCCCCTGCAGCATACAAGGCAGCAACTGATATTTTTACTGTGATAATTCCTCACTACACACACACACACACACACACAACACATGTATATATATTTGTATTAACAAGTAAGTTTTTTTATATAACCGTGTGACTCTCTCTCTTACCTTCATTCTTTCCCCTTTTCTTTCTCTCACCCTCTCACTTCTACTCTAGCCTTTCTACTTAATCCTTTTCTCTCTCTTTTGAATTCCTTTCTCTTTCCCCGTCATCCCTTTCCCCACTTTTTTCTATGTCGCTTCCTCTCCCTGCTGCTTTTTTTCCTCTGCCTGCTGCTATCACATGACTAGCGGCCAGTTCCTCCTTTTCTTTCTTTTTACACGGGTCCCGTAGATGACCAGTCGCAAATTCTCTGTCTTGCCGTTCTCCATCATTCAAGACATTTTCTAAGCGTTATCCACTTTTCTCGTCTCTTTTCCCCCAAGGCCGTATTTTGTTCGACTGTTCGTCCTCGCTCACCGTCCTAAATCACACTCTGTGTTGTTTTGCTTGTCTTGTTTTGTTTACTCTTGTCCCTAATTCTCCGCAAGAAAACTTTTTTCTGCGGGCACCGTCAATTCGGAAGCACTCAGTCTTATCATTAAAGGTGCGAAACTGAATATTACCAGATGGTCGATAACTGATGAAGAATTACGGACCTTCTGTTTGTCTCTCGTTCGTTTTTACATTCAGTATACATTACGTCGTTAGTTTATACATGAAAATTAGATACTCTCCTTAAGTGTCAATATTTTCCCTTTTTTCTCTTTGTATCTAATCAGATAAATCAATTTGTGTAGTTTCAGCGTTTTGTACCGCTTCACTAGAGATTGGGTATTAATTTTCCTAACCACAGCGCGAATAAATGCTTATAGTTATAGTATACACGAAATCAAATAAAACCAAAGGGGTCAATCTCAACCACATAGCAGTGCAAATGTTGTCATCATCAATTAATTAGAGAGTGAAAACACATAAGCATATAGTTTAATCATTATATGCCTTTCGCTGCGATTTTAAGCACATATTTAAGTGCAACTTAATTTCCATTTAACCTCTGCAGCGTTTTAAAATTAATGTAATGTAAAAGTGAAAGCTTTACAACATGAATGTAGAAAAACTGGCTAAATTCTTTAGATCCGAGTTTATGTAGATGTACACTTTTATTTCTTCTATACTCAGCATAAAGAGTAATCGAAATCTGATAGAGCGGTGAGAAAAAAAATCACTGGAGGCCTATCTCGTGTTTTACCTTTTGCTTTTCCAGGAGGAAATATAATAGTGTTGCTATCACAACAATACATTGCACACTGAGTCTAACTGAAGACACACGCGTCAAATTACGGTACTTAACAAGAAATCTTTGTTTCTGTTCATGTACGCGTGCGTGTGTGCGTGTGTGTGTGCGTGTGTGTGCATATAACTATGTTTGTGATTGAAGAGGGTTATAGCGTAGATGTGGGTGTCTACTGAAACAATACCGTATTCTTTTAAACAAATACTACTCTTACATGTCACATTTATTGTCTCGCCATTTTTCTTCAACTCTCTGCTCTGACACCTACTTATTAACAGTCGATCGAGGTTAACTTGTCAGAGCTGCCATAAATACGTTGCCATGTGTAGAACTGAAACACAAACCGGACGGCAGTCGAAAGGAGTTTTATCTTTGTTCGGTTTCTTTTCTACTTTTGGGCTTCAACAACATTGAAGTCACGACCTCAAGGTCTTTGGTTTCTGAAGTTAGAAGAGTGAGAGAGGGAAAACACGTGCGCGCGGGTGCGTGCTTATGTTTGCGTATATCTTTTTTTTTCTGTTGAGCCATGGTGCATTTATAATTATATATATATATATATATATATATATATATAGCTTTATCATAATTATTGCTTAATTGCATAGAACTGCCAGAGACTTTAAAGCCTCGGAAAAATAGACTCTCGGTATTCGTTCAGGTTCCTTACGTTCTTATTACGTTCACATTACCTTTTTAATATGTTCTTAGTTCAAATTCCGTAGAGGTTAACTTTGCCATCCATTCGAGCTCTGTGATATAGACAATTGGATGAATTAGCGGATCGCTAATGTGTATACAAAGGTTAATATAAACTATCATGCGCAATGTGATACCATTCAAGAAAAATATAATCATCACTTAACGCGACTATGCTGTGTCAAGGCACCTGCATTGCTAGAAATAAGAGCTAAAATTTCTAATATTGTAGGAAAAGCATATAAATGTATACATGAATGCTCACAGGGGCTGCAGTCGTATTAAGTGACGATTAAATATTTCTCCTTCATATATATATATATATATATATGCATCCCGTCCGTGCTAAACTGTAGCGTATCGGTGGACGGGTGAAAACATATACACCCACCCACATACGTATCTATCTATCTATCTATTTGTATATATGTATATAGTTTTTCGTTTATATATGTATAAGTCTATCCATATATATATGTCTATATACATGGTTATACATACATATATATAATATATATATATATATATATATATATATATATATTTCTTTAACTATACACGTACACAGACATATATGTAACTAATTCATATGTCTGTATAACTACACATACAGACACACACATACGCGCGCTCGCATACATACATACACACCCACATATATACACACTCACATATATACATGTATATCTCAGTATGTCGCCAACTTGTATATATGCATATTTTCACTCATGCTCTGTTTGCTTTATCCTTCTTGACTAAGTGCATGCCAGTGGACCACTCTTACTTTCTTAGACTCTTTTTTTATCTCGTCACAATGAAATGCGCTGTCCAACGCCATCTTTGTTGTGTTATTCGTGTAGTATTTTTTTAGTATATCTCGTTGTTTTCTTCATGTTTTA
Organism: Octopus sinensis; assembly: GCF_006345805.1. NCBI lineage: Eukaryota > Metazoa > Mollusca > Cephalopoda > Octopoda > Octopodidae > Octopus > Octopus sinensis. Next base: position 20,257,505 of record NC_043014.1, on the reverse strand, counting down.
TCACTAATTGTGTGTATAAATGCGCTCCTGGAGGCTGTTATAATATTTTTATATACTTTCTAGATATGTTGTCTGAGAACCTACAAAAAAAAACTATATATTAGCTTCCACTAAGAGCCCTCTGGTGAATTAATAATTGAGTGTGTCAGTTAGTTTTTGGAATATAGTTACATAATGGAGAGGATATAGATGCAAAATTGTTGCAGTGTTGAATTATAATGTGAAGATAGAAAGATGGAATCTTTCCTATAATCTAAAATTGGTACATACAGAAATTCTACAGGCATATGCGAAGATATAAATACAAATATCTATATTAGCTTTCACAGGCAAATATATCTACAAATCTATTCTTCTATTTATCTATTTTCTCTTCCCTTAGTTTATAACTTTACACACACACGCACATGCACACACAAACACACACACAATATATATATATATATATAGTCAATCCAAACATGAACAAGAAAAACTAACAACGCTTCGAGCGGAGGTCTTCATCAGAAATATAGAAAAAGTCCAAAGAAGGGAAGACGGAGTAAGAAAATCGCCAACGATGCGCACGCGGTCACACACACACACACACACATAAAAACACACACACACATACACACACACACATATATTTATATACATACATACATACATATAGATGTACATGTGTGAATATATGTATATCAAAATACAGGCGTGACTGTGTGGTAAGAAGTCTGCTTCCCAACCACATGGTTCTGAGTTCAGAACTGCGTGCCACCTAGGGCAAGTATCTTCTACTATAGCGTCGGGACAACCAAAGTCTTGTGAATTGATTTAGTAGGCGTAAACTGAAAGAAGCCCGTCGTATATATATATATATATATATATATATATATATACACACACATACATACGAGCAAAACACCCCCCCATCCAATGGACGGGGCTGAGTTGTCATACATTTAAACCAAATTTTCTTAAAACAACTTGTCCGACCGTCCCATAGGCCTCTCCTTTCAGAAACTCTGATTTAACCTCAATTTGAGACACAAGCAAAAGAGGAAATAAAGATAGACTGTTTTTCTATTCCAAAGAAAAACGATTTTATTCACACAAATATGCAACCGAAGAGTTTAAGGTGCCAGTAATGATAAGGCTGCTGACGGGGAGAACACAAACATGGTTTAAATAGTATGCTTGGGAGAAGAGAAACATGCCTTTAAGCAGTACAAAAACAACAAAAAATGGAAGGTGCAGTTATGTACAGTTTCGCGGAAGATAAACAGGACAAAAATGGTTTTATCGATTTCATTCTCACCTGGAATCAACTTTTGTAATTTTTTCGAGACTTATACACACCCTGATACCGTCGGAATCTACATATCAAATTTGAGCGCAATCGGATGGAGGATGCCCGAGGTCCTAGAAGACACACACACAGACAGAAAGGATTTTATATAACATATATGTGTGTGTGTGTGTGTGTGTGTGTGTGGTGCGTGTGTGTATGTGCGCGCGAGCGTGTGTGTGTATCTACGCGTGTGTTTGAATGTATTTGTGCCCCACCATTGCTTGACAGGCGATGTTGGTGTGCCTACGTCCCCGTAAGCCGGTGGGTCTACAAAAGAGACCGATAGAATAAGTACTAAGCTTACAAAGAATAAGTCCTGGGATCGATTTCTTCGGCTAAAGGCGGTGCTCCAGCAACAATAAAAGTATATGTATATATATATATGTGTGTGTGTATATATACTGCCGTTGATTAGCTCCAAGAGGCCATCGCCTCTAGCTAGCTATGTGACACAAGAACCTGTGTCCATTATAACCTTCGAACAGGGGAGGTCAGCCGCTTCATTGTTCGAAGGTTACAATGGACACAGCTTCGTATGTCACATAGCAAGCTAGAGGCAATGGCCTCTTGGAGCTAATCAACGGCAGCATTCGTCCTATATTTCTGGACTGCCATATTAGCTTGGCCAT
>NC_043014.1:20250546-20253046 GCF_006345805.1 Octopus sinensis | reverse complement strand
AAATTTTCTACGAATATGTGTTATATCATATAGATTCCGAATATACAAAATTTTGGGGAAAGTGTTGTAAGTGGAGTGGGAGAGGATTTTCAGAGTCCATTTCAATTCACTTAACTTTCAGGAAAAATGGATATTTTTTATGAAATTGTCTACAAATATACCTCGGACCATGCAGATTCAGAGTATATAGGAAGTTTTGGGGAAAACAATTAGGGCTTATTTTTGGGAACTGTTCCTCACTCGGGGGTGTTTCGGAAGAAGTCGTCCATATTTCTTACATATTCTCAATTTTGTGCGTTTGTGCATCCGTAGGTTCCTACTGAAGCAACAGGGAATGAATGCAAACGAAGCCCTCACCAGAAAACTCATGCTAAAATTAACAGCTAAATGTCGGCTACACAGATACACGTTATTAACACGACTTACCTTTTCCATACGATTTTTTTTCACCGCTAAGTAAATTCACAGGATAGAAAGATAGAAGAAACCAGAAGCAAAAATAAGGAATATATACACGCACAGTTTAATACAGAAGTGTAAAGTATACTTTGTTATATAATCTCTATAATAAATATGATACTGAATGGAATAATTCCCCGTTTGAACATTTTCATCATAGACATACATGTGTGTGTGTGTGTGTGTGTGTCTGTGTGTGTTTGTGAGGACACTCAGAATAAGCATGTCACCACTTTGTGCCTTTTTCCCTACGGATTCCGACCTTGCCTCCAACGGAGATTCTGAATATGCAAAACTCACTACTTGTAGACTTTTCGATACACCCCCTCCTTAACTTTTCAATTTCATCCCGAAATTTTACATACTAAGGTCAAGGGTTATATACGGATGCACAAACTGAAGCAAATATAGATGACTTGTTCCGAAACACCCTCGAGTGGGGAACAGTTCGCAAAAATAACCCCCAATTGTTTTTCTCCCAAATTCTATATGCTTGGAATCTACATAGTCCGAGGTATATTTGTAAACAATTTCATTAAGAAATATTCATTTTCCTGAAAGTTAAGACGAAATACTCCCCCAAAATTTTGTATATTCCACAGGATATAACATATTCGTAAAAAATTTCAATAAAAAATATCCATTTTTCTGAAAGTTATCATCATCCAAAAGTCGGTGCTGGGTGGGGAAGAAAGCTTGTGGTGAGATGGTGCCAACAGCCAATGATCTCATAATGCATGTGCACCCAAACATTGCACAAAACTTTACAAGCAGCCAATGGTTCTGTGAATGAACCATCTTATCTCCACATAATGGTGCTATCAACAAAACCAACTGAGATCTCTTGTAGCTGTTGCCCGGACAAGAAAGTTCTTTTAAATCCCTCGAAACTGTCATTGATCAATTTTTCCTACTGAGTTTCTGAACTCTCAACAGCCATCTTGAATGTGACCTCACCACTTAACACTTAAAAAGGGCGCCCGAAATCATGCTGGTAATGAATCTGGATCTGCCTCGCCTGTGCAATGGCATCAGACTGGCGGTGAAAGCGATGCAACCCCATGTCCTAGAGGCAACAGTTATGACTGGGAACTATAAGGGTGAGGATATCTTTATTCCACGGATCCCGTTAATCCCATACGACCTCCCTATTGAATTTAAACTGTTCCAATTCCCAGTCTCTGAAGGTTGTTGGGCTTCACCTTGCTTCTCTCATGAGCAATTATATGTAGGATGTTCGCGAGTAAGAAGTCCCCAAAATATTTTCATGTATACACCAATTAAAGGACAAACTCAAAACATCGTATATTTAGAAGCTCTAGATAATCAAACTGTGATTGATTTCCAGATTTGTTTCAATACATTTGTTTATACTGACGTCATCTGATAGAATTTTTGTTAAATGTACTTATTCACAGGAGGGGAGCGCCTGCACGCCGGTTCTTCTCAAATTTATGCATCTTCAGGTTCAAAGTGTTTCAAATAAGTACTGACAATTGAAGGTGATTGCTAAGACAAAGAACTAGCTGTTTTTTAAAAATTCTAACACTGAGAACATCGGATAAAACACGTTACTGATATTAACAGTTTGTACCTCAGCTAATTACTTTTGAGAACTGCATAATCCATGGTTCATTTTAATTAGAGATCTAAAAGGCATACTTAAATTTCAATATTTTCTTTAACCCTGACAACGCCGGGTATTTCTGCTAGTTTATAATAAAATAAATATATACAAATTATATATATATATATATAGTACAGTACTGTTTCTAATTCAAGGATTTTCACTTATCGCGTGGGGTTTGGGAACGTAATACCCTCGATAGTCGAGAGATTCCTGTATATACATCAAATAATAAATACATATAGAAATATATATGCTTTGTGTATTTTCCTGTGGCTGCAATGGTAGAGCGGAGTATATAACATGAACTGACGATATAACTGACCCTCAATCCCATTTGGGAATGAGGGACATCGATGTTTCACCAGTTTTGCAGATTTTCTATATCACTGCAGATGCCTAGGTCGAAGGAGA
>NC_043014.1:20238046-20245546 GCF_006345805.1 Octopus sinensis | reverse complement strand
AAGATACTTGTCCAAGGTTCCACGCAGTGGGACTGAACCCGGAACCATGAGATTCGTAAGCAAGCTACTTACCACACAGCCACTCCTACGCCTATATCTCTAGGTAATACAAATATAGTTATACAACTCAATTTTTGAGTAGCATCAGTGCTTCAGTGCGTCACCGGAAAGAACAATTCCGTCAATACGCACTGAAATCGCTGAGAAATAAAATCGAACGCTACTGAAGGCCGTGCACGCTGTATTCATCATGGCAAATACAGAAATACTCTTATATTTCTTTTATCTCTTCTATTTGTTTAGTCGTACTAACCGATCCTAGATATTATTGTCCTTCTAAGATTAGAAATTATTCTGTCTTTTTTGCCGAACCGCTTATGTTACGGGGGCATAAACATACCAACATCGGCTGTGAAGCATTGGTTAGGGACAAACACAGACACAGTCTCTCTCTCTCTCTCTCTCTCTCTCTTTCTTACACACACACACACACATGCATATACACGCAAACCCTCTCTCACACACATACACAAACACACACACGTGATGTGTTTCTTTCAGTTTCCGTCTTCCAAATCCACTCACAATAAATGTAATCAATAATACAATAATATTATCAATGAACAAACACATAAATGAAACATAATCCCATGCAGGAAGAGACCACTTCTAGTGAGTTATGTATGCTGAGCATTTCCGCGAAATTTGTCGTAGTTCGTTTGTCATTCTTCACTCATCTTCTTCAAATACACCACCCTTAATGGAAAGGTATAGTTTGGCTTCCATATCAAGAATCAGACGTATCCTCATTCGCTTTATGTCAGATAATTTCGTAGTTGTTTCGTCATCACTTTAAATTTCGACGGAGAGTTTCTATGTCAAATTACTTCCACAAATATAACGCCTCTGGTTTCAATGATATTAATGTAAATATTTACTGAAGCCAAAACCTTATACCAACCATGAGCCGGAATCAAAACAACCAAAGCATTTTAGCCATATATGCTAATATCATACTCACTTCAGTTTCTAACTTAGTTATTAAGCCCTGAATCATTTTATAATACTAAATAAATCTGATGTTTGATACTTTCAATCTGGTTTTTGAGCCAACGCATTATACCAGAAATCATCCGGCCGTAAAACAAACAAAACATTGACATTTTGAATCTAGTTTTCGACGTCTCATGTAACGAAAAACAAAAAGCAAGACAGAATACACGAGACAATTTATTTTCTAAAAGAAATTCCCATTGCTTACAAATGGAATTAAAATCTCTCAAATTCTTTCAAAATTTCTTATGGCTGCTGATACGGCTTTTCCTACCAAGCCTATAGACATTGTGATAGTACAACTGTGTATAACATTTTCGATTGGGTGCTATTAAACTTTCCCGTCATGTTGGCACTATTTTCATGTAGTTTCACCCAAATTTTGTTTGGAGAATTGCATACACTTCCAAAGTATCCATGTTAAACTGAACATTGTCTTCCCGTGTTTCTTGATGCAAATTTGCGAACTTATGAAATCATAGCCCAAAATATAAAATTAACATACCTCATTGGAAATGTGTGCTAAACATGGGACAAATCTGAAGAAGCATTCACAAAAGCTGCAAATTATTTTTAAAGATCTGCTTTTCCGGAAAACATGTTGACAAGGTTGAAATATTCCGACATTATTAATTCATTATGTGACACGGGAAAGAGATATTGAAGGAAATTACAACTTTTCCTGGAATTGTTTTACCTAAAGCACATGTTCTGAGCGAAAAGGATTCATCCCTGAGAGATTTGCATTGCTTAGGTCCCTGATTTAATGTAATGATCCAATAAAACACAAAACCATATTTTTCTCATATAAGAACATCAAATAAAGTCAACTCATTTCCCTGATAAAAACTTCTGCGAAGCTATATCCAAGCTATAAATCTTATTACATTTTCCTGCTCGAAAATCATTATAAGGTTTATGTATGAGTACTATAAAATGTCAAAGATTCTCAAGGTTTTGAAATATGGACCTAGGATTGGATTTGGAAACTTCAAACGCTTCATTTACAGACTCAAATTTAAAGTAAATAGATGTAAAATGAAGATTAAATTCATTAGTTTTCTTATGAAGCCTAGAATTTCAAGCACACTGCGTAATATTCTTTGCTGTTTCAATATTCGAACATAAATTGTGCGTAGAAATCCTCTCATTGCTGGGAGATTACCTGTTTACCTTTCCCATCAGTTAACCAACGAATCGTGTTTGTGCTGACAGGTATTTGTCATTATTGAATAAAATTTCATGCAATCATCTCGACCAAAGCCGCTAACGCTAAACCATTTTGCTATTTCTGATATTAGTAAAGTTTTAGAAGACAAACAGACGAACGTTCTTTAGCAGCATCAAGTCAAACTGCGTAACATTTGGGTTTATATTTCTGGATGTCAAAAACACTGGATTGCGTTTCCTAGTAACATAAGTTGCTCCATCTCTCCAGTCCAATACAATAATTTATATTGTTGTTCATTGTTCAACAAAATATCAACTGCATCATAGTGATTTTCACCAGTTGTTGCTACAAGAATAATCCCTAAAAAGCCTGTTGGAACTCTTTGATGTTTATAGGAAAATTACTCACAAAATCTCATTAGTTTTGTATTGTTTATATCAGTTGAGCTCTCAATTAAGAAACTGGTTTCTTTTACACTTCTAAGTCGTCCACTAAATCATCATGCAGCACTAGAACAACAACAAGCATTTAATCAATAGCATTTTATTCGATCTAAGTTAAATAAGACAAGTATATTCCTTTGAAGGCGGCGAGCTGGCAGAAACGTTAGCAAGCCGGGCGAAATTCTTTGTGGTATTTCGTCCGCCGCTGCGTTCTGAGTTCAAATTCCGCCGAGGTCGACTTAAACTTTCAGCCTTTCGGGGTCGACAAATTAAGTACCAGTGACGCACTGGGGTCGATGTAATTGACTTAATCTGTTTGTCTGTATTTGTTTGTCCCCTCTATGTTTAGTCCCTTGTGGGCAATGAAGAAATAAGACAAGTATATTCCTTTGCTTTAAATGTAAACGTCCGCCGATCTAATATTGCAATGACATGTTTGTACCTTATATTTAATTTTAGCATTTCCACTTTTGTAATTTTTGGCGATAAACGTCGTAAATTTGTTTGAAATTAGATTTGAGTTTCCGCGTATATTTGCAACAGTTTTCATAATGTTAACAATCTTGTAGATAAGATTTGCTAAAAATTTACAATAGGCGAATGCCGCTTTATCTTAGCTAGCGACAATATTTTATTACCAAAGTAAAGCACATAATTCATTAAATGTCAATAGTTAAAGAGTAAAAAAAACGATTTTAAAAGTGTATAGTTTACTTCTCAAAAGAAGCTTTGCTTTTTTCAAATCGCGGCGCAACTGAAAATATTAATACCTTTTTGATTTATTAAGAAAAATAAGAAAAATCTGTATTTGTTGAATTATTTTAAAGGAGGGAAACATTAAGTATTCACGAAATGTCCGGATTCCATGGCGATTTACAAAATGAAGGTCCATAATATAAATCCTGCCAGGAAGGACTCTCACCAACAAAAGAGGAAGCGTCGACACAGGAACTAGGCCTACGAGAAATAACAACCAAATCCCTTTAAATAATGCTCTACAGTCTGGTTTCCGGCGCATAGGTAAAGGATTGGATTGTCATAGTTGCAATGCTTTTGATGATAGTTCTGCTTAATCAGGGTTCATCTGGGCAAAATAGCAACAGCGACTCTAACACATTAAGAGAAAGACTGGCAACACCAAACTATTACCATCCCTCACCACCACCACCACCACTACTACTACTACTACTACTACTACTACTACTACTACTACTACTACTACTATCATTCTTGCCAAAACCTTAGCGCTATTAGCAACACTAAGCAACCACTACAAACAACAACAGCAATAACAACATCATTACTAATAGTGATTTAAATTTCGGTACAAGGCCAACAGTTTTGAGGGAAGGGGCCAAGTCGATTACATCGATCGCAGTGATCAACTAGTACTTATTTTATCGACCCCGATAGAATGAAATGTGAAATCAACCTCGGTGGAGATTGAACTCAGAACATAAAGACAGATGAAATGCTGCTAAGCATTTTGCCCAACGTGCTAACAATTCTGCCAGATCGCCGCCCTCGTTCGCTCGCCGTATCTAATATTACTATCATTGTAAGGCGGTGAACTGGCAAAATCGTTATCACACCAGTCAAAGCTCTTAGTGACATTTCATCCGTCTTTACGTTATGAGTTGAAACTCCAACGAGCTCGACGTTGTCATTCATCCTTTGAGATCGCTAAAACAAGTACCAGTTGAATACTGGGATCGATGTAATCGGCTTACCTCTCCATCAAACTTGCTGGCATTGTGCCAAAATGTGAAACCAACATTACCATCACTGCCAACACTTCATCTACACTCATAGACATATCGATATCACATTACCCCTAATACCAAGTTAAAACAAAACTTCTCATCACATCTACCGACAACAACAGCACCAGCGGAGGCGCAATGGCCCAGTGGTTAAGGCGGCGGACCTTCGGTCGTAAGAACGCGGTTTAGATTCCCATACCGGGCATTGTGAGTGTTTATTGAGCAAAAAGACCTAAGCTCCACGAGACTCCGGCGGTGGGGGGGACCCCGCCGTACTCTTTCACCACAACTTTCTCTCACTCGTTCTTCCTACTTCTGCCACAAAGCAGAGGAATCTTGGTGTAACCCTAATGGGTGGTAAATTTTCAGACCCTAGTCTAGATTGCTAATCCTCCCGTTAAAAGCCACCGTTTACGGAATGAGGATAACAACGTTGCTTTCGCGCCCGTGCAACCGCCAGTCTATCGCTGTGTGGTGGGTAAATGTTCAAGCTGCCACACGCATTCTTAATAGCTTAGAGTAGGCTCGAATTAGAGATTATTCTTTGTGGCTAATGGCGTGAGTCCTGATGGGAAGAAGAAGATGAAAACAGCACGATCAACATTATATATATATATATATCCACAAGCACTAATACCTGCACTACAACTATCACCAACACTACCATCAACTTCAAGTCCACTTTCGTCACGCTCATCATGACCATCACCACTACCAACATGATAACTCCAACATCTTCACCTCAAATACCAGCACCAACACTAGTAAAGCACTGACACTACCATTACCACCCCTAACACGACACCATCAACACCAATATCACAATGCACCACTTTCACCGTCAGTACCACACAGTAACCATGCTTCAATAACGGCCCTACTGTCGCACATAACGTTATGCCCTGTGTTAAACACCCACATAGCTGTCATGAGCAGTCTGTTTACCTAGCTGGGTGTTAACATTCTTGTATGGCCCCACCCATTTGTGCCATATGACATACTATTTCCGCATCACCATCCCTCTACACCTACACTACTGTCAGTCTATCTCTGTCTGTCTGTCTGTCTGTTTGTCTCTCTCTCTCTCAGCGTTGCTGGCGTGAAATATAAATTCGGACTGGTTGTTGTTGGTGTAGTGGCAGCATTGAATTTGTGTTGGTGTAGTGCAAGTGCGTTAGCATGTAAAGTATGGTGGGGATGTAGTGTAGTGGTAGCACACGACCACATTGATAGTACAGGGTAGAGTGGTGATGCAATGAGGCAGTGATACTATAGCGATGGTAGTGTAGTGTCTGTGTAGCGTCGTTGAGGAGGTATAGTGGTCACAATGATAGTTTAGACCAATGATGTATTGACGTAATCTAGTGGTAGTGTGCGGATGTGATAGTGTTGAAGTAGTGTCATAGTGATAGTATAAGTCATAGAGGTGACGACGTGTAGGGTGGCACAGTATGGTGATAGTATATAATATAATAGTGACGTGGTGGTGGTTTTGGTGGTATAGTGATGGTGATGATAATGGCACGGAATATGGAAGTGATGTTGTAATGTAGTGGTGGGGGAATAGTGTCATGGTCATAGTACAGGAGAGTGTAGTGGCGGTGTGCGAGTGTAGTAGTGCAGATGTAGCGTGTTGATAATAGTTTAAAACTGGGTTTCTAAACCATTTTTTTTTTACCTATAGAACCCCTTTGATTCTTATTTTGCTCAAATGGACCCACCTAGCCATTCGATATTAAAAGATAATCTTATATTTTCATAATAAAATATTATTAATAATAAATCTCTGAACTAGATGTAAACAGTAACCGCTCGACAATGTAAAGTATACTAGCCATCTCAATATGGCTAACCACTAAGGGTGGGTGTTACTGTAGCTTTTAGCCCCAGGAGATCATCGTCTCCAGCTGGCTTTAAGCACACTATCTGTGCCCTTATGGTATTTGCAAAGGGAGGTCATCCCTTTCTCGTAAGACTCGTTCAGAGATTTATTATTGCTTGCAGACAGTTTTTCGGAATCAGTGACGGAAGTTACTAGAAAAACACTTAAGTATTTGCATTCAAGGTCTTCCTTTTCATCGCAAACCGGTGATTACCGCTCGTGACAAGAGGCAACTACCTCTGCGGTCCGTGCGTATCACTTAGGCTTACGAGAAAGGGACGACCTCCCTTTGCAAATACCATAAGGGCACAGATAGTGTGCCTAAAGCGAGCTGGCGACGATGCTCTCCTGGGGCTAAAAGCTACAGTAACACCCACCCTTTGTGGTTAGCCATATTGAGATGGCTATTATACTTTAAATATTATTAAGTATTTTATAAAAACAATTATTATAATATTTTGCGCATTGTAGAATATTAACTAATATAGTTCACATAAATTTTAAGATGGGCATACTGACCTCAAGATTCCGAGTTCGATTCCAGGTAGTGACCTGAATAAAATAATATTAATAAAGGCGGTGCCCCAGCATGGCCACAGTAAAATGACTGAAACAATAAAAAAGTAAAAGTATGTTCCCTAAGGTAAAGTATAGTAGTGACTTAGCAAAAGAGCAGTGGCATAGTCGCAGTATGGTGTCTGATTATTGCATGGTAAGTAGTATAATGAAAATATAGTAATGGAAACACACAAATACATTTGCTAAATACCCGGCGATCTCCTGGAAAATAGGCAAATACAAATGGCCCTGTTTTTTCTTCATATTCGGTTTTATAGCACACTATTGTATTTCTCTTGAAAAGTTGCTTCTGAAATAAGAAATTAAATTGTTTCCAATATGTTTATTACAGTGAGGTGTCTAATGCATTGTACTTCTTATACGCACTCAGTATTATTAGTTTAATGCCTAATTGAATTGTAGAAATGGTATGGATTAGATAAATGCGCAAGTAGTTTTATTTCATTTGAAAATGTTGCTGATGATATTATTTATAGCTATATAATTCTTTAGTTCTTAAAAGGGTTCGAAAATGGAGTAGAAACCGGTGTGGAAATAAGTAGGCCGCCAGATATAGGAAGCCGACACATCCACAAGTATTGTATTAAATATTGAAACGAAACCTAGATT
>NC_043014.1:20228046-20233046 GCF_006345805.1 Octopus sinensis | reverse complement strand
CCACAATAACAATAACACAAACAACATCAATAAGAGTAACAACAATACCACCAAGAATAACAACTGCAATAACAAACACAATAGCAAAAAAGCGTCACATGACTAGTGTCAACGTAATAAGTTCAAAAACAACAATACCATCAACATCACAACATCATCAAACACAATAATATAATGCAGCACCACCAATAGCAAACAGCAACGGCTACAGCGGCAGCAGCAGCGGCAGCAGCAGCGGCAACATTAGCATCAACTTCAGCAACAGCAGCAGCAGCAGTAGCTGCCTCAGCAACAAGCGAGCTCTCCTCACTGAAGAAATAAACACTACATGATAATATATCGGCTGCTACAGACAGAATATTGTTGTTGTTTCGCATCGTATGACCAAACACATTCCAACTATGCCCATCCCTCTGATATTTCTCAGGCATAGTCTATCACGGAATATATTATCCAATGTGTTCATCCAATTTTAAACATAAGAGGGTGTGATAGCAAGTTTCATCATATATTGCCGTTAATGCTGCTGAAGTTGGCTCTATGTCACTGGGTTGTTGTTGTTATTATTGCTGCTGTTCAACCCTAAAGTCAGCGCTGTCTGTGTCGTCATGTGATTAAAATTTTCTGGCGTTGATGATTTGGTCACTATATCTAGCAGAGGGAGAAACCATTTAGAGCTCTTGTCGGTCGGTCGAACTCACTCGTATTTTTAAGTGATTGATCTCCCAAGCTGGTTCGAATTGTAGTAGTAGTAGTAGTAGTAGTAGTAGTAGTGGTAGTAGTAGTAGTCGTAGTGGTTGTAGTAGTAGTAGTAGTAGTAGTAGTAGTAGTAGTAGTAGTAGTAGCAACAGCAGCAGCAGCAGTGGTGGTGGTGGTGGTGATAGTCGTCGCCATCGTCTTCGTCGTCTGCGTCGTCGTCGTCGTCGTCGTCGTAGTAGTAGTAGTAGTTGTTGTTGTTTAGCACATGCTCATCTCTGATAGAGAAAAGCATTACAAATAAGCTAGTGTGACTGCCAGGTGTATTATGGTTATATCAATAGTAGTGATGTAAGAAGTAATGATGAGTATAGAAACAAGTGTAGGTGCATGTGCGGACATTTGTGTGTATGCGTGTGTGTGTTTATGTATATACTGAATGCACATGTATATGTTCTACGCGTGTATGTATGTAAGTATATATGTATTATCGATCTATCTATACCTATATCCTTATCTCTCTCCCCCTATCATCTATCTATCTATCTATCTATATCTATCTATCTATCTATCTATCTATCTATCTATCTATCTATCTATCTATCTATCTATCTGTCTGTCTGTCTGTCTGTCTTCCGTTTGTCTGTTTATCTATCTATCTATATATCTATCTATCTATGTAACACTGAACATTTGGCAAAACATCTGCGATGCATGTGCATTGAATGATTGCATAAAGGTTAGTTGCGCATTTTAAGTGCGTCTTGTACAGGTCCAATGGCTCCTGACTGCAACAAAGCTATGCCTATAGATTATATTACGAGCACATTAAAATGCCTCCTGACTCTTAATACATTGCCAGGCCAAGATCCTACTAAAGTGGTCTTTAACAGAGCATAGAGCTATCCATTCCTTACTTGTGTAGTCTCTATAATTGGATTTTGTTCTAAAATAGAGAGACAAAGCCTCAGATTCAGAGTAGGGTCTAGTTAACTTGATCAACTGTCACTTTCACACACTGGCCGGGCCTATATTGTACGCATTGGATCGAACCCGGAATTATATGATTGCGACGTAAAGGCTTCATGCCTGTGTACATGTGTGTACGTGTGTATGTGACTGGGTGAGTATTTGTGAGTATGTTGTATGTGCCTCTGTTCTATGTGATTGTAGGTGTGTGCTATACGTTATGATACAAAGATTCGTGGAAACAAATTGGAAAATGACACGTATTCACTAAGTATTGTAGAGCTTTGTAGCATTTATTGTGACCTGGAAACTTCATGAATGGTTATTCCGAATTAGCCCTTTCAGATACTAAACTCTAAAAAGAATTCGAGGTGCGTAAAACCACTCGAAATTGTATCGTAGAAGTACAAATGATAATGTCTATCAACGATATAAATTCGAGTGCTTTTGCGCAACACGAATCCTTATAAGAGTCTCTCTCAAGGTAATTAATGCAGTATTCTGTGTTCTTACACACCCTCACGTTAAGTGGGATTGTTTTAAATTTTCTTTCCATTGCACAGTCGAAGCCGGTCTTTAAGAACGTAACAAAGCTCTTGTTTAAGCCAAGACAGCATTTGAGGTTTGTGGTTACATGAATTGGTTGATGTGTACATATATGTCTGCATGTTGTGTATGTGAGCGTGTAGCGAAACTTGCAATAGTGGTGTGCAAATTACACTACAGCACAAATGTATACGCTTCATTAATGCTTACATGTGTGCATGTATATTCCATATATCAGCGATTATGAATATATTGTTATCCAAATGAAGAATACTGTATATGTTCACTGTTTTATTAATCCATCCATCCATCCATTCATCTGCACACACACACACACACACACACACACACACACACACACACACAAAATGTGGGTGGGTCAATGTATATTGCTGACGGATATAGTACTATAGGAAAAACCTATACTCTTTCAATGGCATCTTTTACGTGAATTAAGAAGTCTTTTCATGAAATCAAAGAACTCGTTTGTTGTTCTCGCACCCAGGTTTCAACGAGCCACTGATTATCTTGTTAGAAACCTGTGACCAAGACGCTATTGTTCACAGAATGAGATGTAAGATAAAACATTGTTACTGTAGTTGTTTGATAAGTCATGATGGAATAGATCCATGTTCAAAAGTATTTTAACCGTAATCGTTCTGCCACATACAATATATCAGAACTATATTTTCTCTACATTAGAAGATAGTGCTTGATGAAAAGTGCATTTAATTGCTATTTCTAGCATGCCTTACATTTTAACAATATAGCTTTGCAGTTCAAGCTAGGAAGCCTCTCATCCACACGCGTAAACATGAACGTTTTGCCCCACCCACTCTCTCTTACTCTATCATACATTCATATCAACATTACACGCATACATCCCACCACCAAATATTATATCTATAAGTGTCGCTGTTTTGGAAGAAAATCACCTTTTTTCAATGAATGTTTTGAACAATTCGCACAGAAATTCCAGATCTCTCAGGAATAATGCACACAAAACAAAAAACAGAATTCCATAGTAGGCTGGTGCTGGTGAAAGACTGATGGTTGTAATGGAGTATTAAACTCGCTTCTTCTCTGTCTTACACACAAAAGCAACCACGCACGCATGCAAATATGTACACACGCACGCAGACACACGTACCTCACACTCACGCATCTCTCTTATTCAACTCTTCAAGACGGTGAGCTGTCAGAATTGAAAGCACGTCGGAAAAAAAAACCTTTAGATACATTTCTTCCGGTTGTATTTGTTTTGATTTCACATATAGGCGCAGGCGTGGGTGCGTTGCAAATAGTTTGCTTCCCAACCACATGGATCCTTGGGCAAGTGTTTCTACAATAGTCTCTTGCCGACCAAAGTCTTCTGAGTGAATTTGGTGGAAGGTAACTGAAAGAAGCCTGTCGTATATATGTATATATATATATATATATATATATATATATTATATGTGTGTGTGCGTGTGTGCGTGTGTGTCTGTGTGTGTATATGTGTATGTTTATGTGTGTATTTGTGTTTGTCCCCACTGCCACCACTTGACAACCGATGCTGGTGTATTTATGTTCCCCGTAACTTAGCGGTTTGGCAAAAAAACCCGATAGAATAAATACTAAGCTCACAAAGAATAAGTCCTGGGGTCGACTTCTTCGATTAAAATCCTTTAAGGCGGTGCTCCAGTATGGAATGACTGAAACAAGTAAAAGAATAAAAGAATATGTGTGTGTGTGTGTTTGTGTCAGTTTTTATCCCCCACCACCGCTTGACAACCGGTATCGGTGTGTTTACGTCCCCGTAACTTACCAGTATAGCAGAAGAAGCCGTTAGAATAAGTACCAGGATTAATGAAAAAGAAAGAGGAATAAGCAGTGAGGTCGATTGATCCGATACAAAATTCTTCAAGGTGATGCCCCAGCATGGCCGCAGTCTTGTGACTCAAACAAGTAAATAATAAAAGAGAAAAGATGCGGCCAATGTAACTATTCTCTTCATCATTTCGGGGTCGATGAAATAAGCAGCAGTGAAATACGGGGTCCCCTGCCATTATTGCTGATCTTGTGCCAAAATTGAGAACAATGTAATTACTTAAATTCCGAATTGAAAAGACATATCTTGATTAAAATATTTCTTTGCAGTTTCAAGTGCATTCAACTCGACATAGTGATAAAATATAACAATAGGGTTACAGCAGATATAATCGTCCTTATACCCACTCACTGAAAATTGGTGGTCTTGTACTTCAGTCAGAAATAAGGATATTGTTTGACATATTCTGTTAATATGTATGGCGTATTCAGGGATTATGCGCTATGAAGTGGATTGTTAAACGTGCATGCGCTTAAAGAACTGCTATCAAACGACCTTGGTTTGGATTAGAGTTCGCGAGCAAGAAGAAACAATCATACCTTCTTTCAAAGTTTAACAGCAGGTTTTTTTTTTAATATGGTGGTTGTATTACTTTGCCTCTCCCGAATGAGGAGATAGATTTTAGGTCAGATCAAGGGTAGGTCAGATCATGGCTGTAAGATACGCAAACATACAATGTGTGTGTATATTTGTGTATATAAGCATATATCTTATATTTATATATATATACATACATATATATATATATATATATATATATACAAATATATATATACATATACATACATACATACACACACACACACACACACACACACACACACACACACACACATATATATATATATATGTGTGTGTGTGTGTGTGTATGTGTATATATTTGTATTGCCATGAGAGATCACTAGCCACTACAGATTCT
>NC_043014.1:20223046-20225546 GCF_006345805.1 Octopus sinensis | reverse complement strand
TGTCTGTCAGTCTTCACTCTCTCGCTCTCTCCCTCTCTCTCTTTCCTGCTGACCACGTAAAATCTTCATAATGCAACCGCTTTATATATAATCACATGACCACTTGCTTGCAGTAGCAATAACACAGCAATATTGATATTGGAGCATTAAAATGGCGGAACTGTTACAACGTTGTATAGAATGATGTCTTACCGTATCTTATAATCACTTTATGTTCTGAGATCAAATCTTTGTGTAGTGAGACTTGCATATTGGTTCTCTTTATCTTGTGTCCATATGTTAGATATTTTTTAAATATTGCAGATGCTGGAGTGACGGTATTTTAAAAAGTTTGCTTCTCAACCCCATAGTGGTCTTGGGCTCAGTACCACTGCTTGGCACCCTGGGCAAGTCTATTCTGCTATGGCCCCAAGCCGATCAAAACCATTGTGAGTGGATTTAGTGGATGGAAATTGAAAGAAGCATGCCGCTGAAGTCTAATGACTGAAACAAGTAAATGTTAAAATATACTTATATCTGTGCGAGAGTTTGTTCTCCATCATTGCTTGACGAACGGTGTTGATTTGTTTACCTCCCCGCAACTTAGCAGTTCCGGAAAAAATAACAGATAGAATATGTGCAAGGTTTTAAATGAAAGAATACTTGCGTCGATTCATTGGACTAAAAGCCTTCAGGGCGGTGCTTCAGCATGGCTACAGTCATAAGACTGAAACAGGTAAAATATAATAGAAAGGTCCTCCCACGTAGGACAAAACCCACTTCGGAACTATGTGAATGAGAGGAAAACTATGGTAGAATTTCTGAATGGCATAGGGCACGGCATCAGTTGGTACTAAAACGAACTTAGAATGAATCCGAACACTTAATGAGGTTTTCAACACTATGTTCGAAAAAATTTTGAAAGATACGGTATGATGTTTTTTTTTTATCATGTTCATTTGTGTGGTTGGATTTATTACATATAAAGGTAAATGTTCATGAATGATCATGGAATTGCATCTAGAAAGTTCCCCTCCTATGTACAAGTCCAGGCAAGATTGTTTATGGAAGACCAGCAGTCGCCCATGTAAACGCGTTTGGTGAAAAATATTTAGCAAAGTATCATTAAGGTTTCTAGAGCGAAGACCTCATTAGGTCTATCTGACACTGAATAACAACAACAACAAAAACAAGAACAACAACAATAATAATAGCAATAAAAATAATGATGATGATTATGATGATGATGAAGATAATAATTTCATTTATTTTCCAACATGGATGAGGTGGACAATACAAAGACAGAAACAAAGTGAATGATAAAATAATAAAGAAAAAGGTATGTGTGTGTGTGTGGGGGGGGGTAAGTATACAGAGTATACAATGAAAAGGAAATGAAATATACATAGTTAAATGAAAAGTGGTGAAAAGTGGTGAATGACAGAGATGTAGCTCTCATGAGCAAGGATGATCTCCAGGGGTGATGTAGGAAACCCATTGTCCGAGATCTCTTCAATACCAAGAGCAAGTTCCCCTTACAATTCCCTTTCTTCGACTCAAGGGTTGACACTTAGAGAGGTATCATCCATTCATGACACTTTCGCAACATTCATCCACCTTTCAATAAACTCATCCCAGGACACCACTTTCCTGTTTACCCTCACTTTCCTTTACAAATGAAACCTCAAGAAATCAATGATACCTTTTCAGCCCCGTGCACCACACAACCTCTTTCGCCACAGCCACCAAGCGAAAGAAAACTGCATTGCCTGTCCGATTAAAAGAGGGTGGTGGGGCAATGATCACTATGTACTTGACCAACAGACGAGTCCCTCGCACACGCGACAGCACGTGTTCAATAATGCCAGGACACTGAACAAGTCCGTGCAAAACGATTTCGTAACTCTGTATGCAATATATATATATGAACAAATATATATATATATATGACGGGCTTCTTTCAGTTTCCCTCTACTAAATTCACTCAGAAGACATATACCCAAAGTTTCAGGTAGTGGGACTGAAACCGGAACAGTATGGTAGGGAGGAAAGCATCTTACAGCACAGACACGCCTGCGGCTATATATACGTATATATATATATATATATATATATATATAGCATAATTAAATCTCAGAATGAGATTGAAACAGTAATCGCTCGATAATGTAAAGTATAGAAGCCATCTTATCATGGCTAACCACATTGGGGAGGGGGTGTTACTGTAGCTTTATAGCCCCAAGAGATCTTCGTCTCTAGCTGGCTCTAAACACAATATCTGTGTCTTTGGAGTATTTGCAAAGGGAGGTCATCCCTTCCTCGCAAGCCTGAGTGATACGCTCGAACTAGTTTCGGGATGGTTGTCCTCGTCAACGGGCGGTAACCACCAGGTAGCGATGAAAGTGAAGGCTCCTTTGCAAATAGATATAAGTTTTTCTAATGGCGTCTGCCACTGATGTCGAAAAACGAACAGTAAGCCATGATAAGATGGCTTCTATACTTTACATTATATATATATATA
>NC_043014.1:20203046-20215546 GCF_006345805.1 Octopus sinensis | reverse complement strand
TGCCTTTACACCTATAATATTACATTCCTTTTTACTTACCGCCATGTGCCTTGTCGTTGCCTAGAACTTCCTGTAGGAGCTTTTTAAATGTGTGTATAGCAGTCTATGTAGAAAACTTTGTGTGGTACCCATCTGTCTTTCAGTGTGTTAGATAAAACGGGATTAAATTTACTTACACCTGCGCAATCACGCAAAAAATGCGCGTGAATGTGTTTATAAGCGTGTATGTGTTTGTGTGAGTGATGTTGTAGTGCTGTCTGTATGCGATTTAAGCATATATAAGCAGACCCACATAGCAATACTATTTCTTCTTCTTCTTCTTCTTCTTCTTCTTCTTCTTCTTCTTCTTCTTCTTCTTCTTCTTCTTCTTCTTCTTCTTCTTCTTCTTCTTCTTCTTCTTCTTCTTCTTCTTCTTCTTCTTCTTCTTTGTATTATCCTTTCAAAGAAAATGGTAGCTTCCGCCCAGTTACTGTTTTCAGACTGGTTTCCAAGTATTTGTTTTTTCGTTCATCTTGTGAGGAAGGCTTTGTGGTTACAGTGTAGCTTTGGTTGTGTAATGTATTATCGTAATATACAAAGATATATCTTTATGGATAACTTACGTGGGTGATCATAAATATAGAGTTGCAGAGGGAAAGAAGGTGAAGTAGAAGAGTGGAAGAAATAGAGAAGATGGAAAAGAAAAGGCGAACGTTTAAAGGGCAGTGAAGGAAAAGAAGGAAGACACTGTTCTGATCGGATAGATGGCATTAGCTTTATTAACTTAGGCTGGTTATATTTGATGTCAGAAAATAAGAATTGGTTTTGTATCATTCTTTGTACTCTTTTATGCATGTCTCTAAACACAAGTGCTTGAAGTTATAATTCAAATCAAAGAGCGGTCAATTTCTGTACTTTGTTTTGAAAAGTCCCATCCATGCATATCTTGAATGGAACAAGAGGTTTAGTTTCAAGGATTGGCTTTGTAGATATTGCGGGATATTACTATTTGATGCTTAATATATCATCACTTGCGGTTGGATACGTACTTCGATTATATATAAATCGTTATAAGTTAACATTTATACATCTACATACATATGCATACATATAGACACTCACATATTTATACATAAAATTGTAAGCGTGTTTGTGTGTGCGTATATACACAGATACAGGCACATACATTGATATTATATAATTATATATATTTTCTATGTTCATATATACATACATACATTAAATTCTGATATTTATTCTCTCTCCTTTTTACTGAACTGGTATGTTTCTGGTATGTTCTGTTCCCTCTCTACCTGGGACAAGCCAGTTTCAGGTAGAGAGGGAACAGGCTGACAGACAAACACACAGACACACACACACACACACACACACACACACACACACACACACACACACACACACACACACACACACGATATGCTTCTTTCAGTTTCCATCTACCAAACCAACTGAGAGTATACACACACACGCGCACATAGATATATTTGTGTGTGCATATATTATTTTATTATTTTAGTTGTTTCATTCATATTGGCTGCGGCCATGCTGGAACACCACCTATAGTCGAATATATCGACCCCAGGACTTATTTTTTTCCTGGTACTTATTCTATCGGTCTCTTTAGTCGAGCCGCTAAACTACAGGTCCATCAACACACCAATGGTAGCGGGACAAACACAGTCACACAAATACATATATGTATATGAGGGGCTTCTTTCAATTTTCGTTTACCAAGTCCACTCAAGGCTTTGGTCGAACTGAAGCTATAGTAGAAGGCACTTGCTCAAGATACCACACAGTGGGTCTGAACTCGGAACTATGTGGTAGGGAAGCAAACTTCTTACACCACACAGCCACTCCTGCGCCTATATGTGTGTGTATATATATATATATAGATAGAGAGAGAGCCTTACAGGGCTTACCGCTGTTTCTGATATATGATGCAATGCACTTATAGCAGAGTGCATGTGCATCACCTTATAGCTTCCGCGGATCCTATTAAGTCAAGTATTTGTTTATTTGGAAAAACATGGATGAGAACACCACGAAATGAAAAATATACAAAATAAAAAGAATCCAGAAATTTCGGGAGTTAGATTCTTATATGTATGTACATAGACATATATTGAACCCGGATATTAATAAATATTCATATACTTCCATAAATTTAGACAGTATTTTCTCTGTATGTGAATAAACGTGACAGTATCTATCTATCTATCTATCTATCTATCTATCTATCTATCTATCTATCTATCTATCTATCTATCTATCTATCTATCTATCTATCTATCTATCTATCTATCTATCTATCTTTCTTTCTTTCTTTCTTTCTTTCTTACTATCTATCTATCTATCCATCTATCTATCTATCTATCTATCTATCTATCTATCTATCAATCTATATATCTATGTATCTATCTATCTATCTATCTGTCTGTCTGTTTGTCTTTTTGTCTATCTATCAATCTATCTGCCTCCTTGTCTGCCTACGTTGAAGTTTGTTGTATTGTACCAGCCTATTTCTTGCCCAGTTCATGTTCATAGAGTCTACAGTGCCATTAAATTGTCAACATATTTAAGACCTCAACAGAAGAGTGAGAGAAAGATTTCTTCATCTCTCTCTAAGGCTAATAAAATATTCTTCTATCTGGCTTTTAGATTCTCTCACTTCTTATATGTTTTCATTATTTTTTAATTCTTCCAGTCGCACGTACCTTTTTAAATCTGCCTTAACAGACATATTTAGTGTATGTGAGTGGTTTGGCGGGTCTGATAGGATTTCACATCTGATTTCTGCTCATGAAATGAATCTGTTCATGAAGATGCTTTATTCTTATGCCGCAAGTATACACTATTAAATCACACCCCATTTGCAAACTCTATGATCCACTCACAATATGATTCCAAAAATAATTTAAATTTTAAAACTAAAGTAATTTTTAGTTTGTTGAAGGCAAATGAGATGAAACATGGAAACCACCGTCTGTCGTTTCCTCGTAGAAGAAAAAATAGAAAGAAGAAAAGTAAAGAAAATTATTGCAACCCTGTATTTAAATATAACAGAAAATGCTTTGTTGTTTTATGCAAGACTGTAGACATTAATATGTATACTAATGCGGTGAGCTGGCAGAATTGTAAGCACGCCAGACAAAATTGTTAGCGGCATTTCTTCAGACATTACTTTCTAAGTTCAAATGCCACTAAAGTCGTCTTTGATTTTCAACCTTTTGGGATCCATAAATGAAGCACCTGTTAAGTAGGGTCTGTGTAATCGTCTTAGCCCACCACCCGACATTTCTAGCCTTGTGCCAAAATTTGAAGCCAATATGTATGTTTCTATGGGTGCGTATATAATATATATATATATATATAATATATATATATTATATATATATATCATCGTGATCACCGCGAACCGACCAGGCTATCAGATGTGGCTACACATCGCCGGTCACATTGTTTTAGCCTTCAAATGACGCCATCTTGCTGGCTAAGCTAGCAGGCCAACAGAAGAATGAGAGAAAGTTGTGGCGAAAGAGTACAGCAGGGATCGCCACCACCGCTGCCGGAGCATCGTGGAGCTTTTAGGCGTTTTTGCTCAATAAACTCTCACAACGCCCGGTCTGGGAATCGAAACCGCGAGTCCGCTGCCCTAACCAATGGGCCATTGCGCCTCAACACCACACACACACACACACACGCACATGTATGCATGTATGTATGTATGTATGTATGTATGTATGTATGTATGTAGTATGTATGTATGTATGCTTACACGCAAGTATGCATAGGAAAAATACATCACAAATAAATAAACGATTATCTTATGAACATCATTAGTTTACAGTTGTTACTTCTATGAGATGCAGTAGACTCATAGTTGGAGTGCCTGAGTAAGACCTTATAGTTTCAACGGAGCCTAACACACACACACACACACACACACACACACACACACACACACACATACACACACACCACACACACACACACACAATATATATATATATATATATATATATATATATATATATATATATATATATAATATATATATATATATATATATAAAACTTGTATCACAGATGATTATGCCTTCTTTCGAACCACCAAGTTTGCAATATGAGGAATATCATGATTGTGCAGAAGCCCTCTAGCTGAATTCTTTTATCATGTATCTGTGTATCTTCATAACTTATTAGGTTACCTCTGAAAACATTTACACTGTATATGCTTTCAGCCATTTTTGAGCGAATGTTACTAATTCTATTAAAAAAAATAATTAACGTCAAGATTTCTATCTATCTATCTATCTATCTATCTATCTATCTATCTATCTATCTATCTATCTATCTATCTATCTGTCTGTCTGTCTGTCTATGTATATATATATATATATAATATATATATATATATATATATATGTATCTCCCTCTCTTTCATTCTTCACTCTCTCTCTCCCTCTCTCTCATTCTTCATTCTTTCTGGTTTCCTCACAACCATTCCCCTTTCTTCTCTCCCTTTCTCTTACTCATCCTCCTCCCTCCCGCCGTTAACCCGCGACGAGAGCCTTGCCACTTTCTTTCTCGCCTGACCTTCTTAAGGTGTGGACGGCAATTTTCTTTGCCCCCTTCGCCGTCCACAGAAATAGCGTTCGTAATCCTTTTTTTCGTTCGGCGTTAACAGCCCTTCTTGTCTTGTCTTTTACTGCTTATATTTTGTACTGTCGTTACTGTCCTGTTTTTGTTACCATTTTTACCCCTCTGCAAAATGATCTCAAATTTTATTTGATTTGCTTTTCGCAGGAAGGAAAGTTTCTATCGAATATACGTCTCACCTTCACCTTCGAAACGTAGAGTAGATGAAACCTTGGCGACTGAAGAAGGGGTTTTTTTCCTCGTGTTATTTGTCCTGTACTCTATTTTTTTGTTGTTTAATGTCCAGTTCCTTGGGTTTGTGTCTATGCTTTCGTTTCTCATTGTGTTCGACGTTTTTTTGCTGTCCTGTACTCATATATGCGTGTATATATACATGTAGAGGTAGGTACGTACATATATGTATATATATGCATATGTTTTATTTATTAATATTATTATATATATATATATATATATATATTATATATATCGGTATGGGAAACTATAGGCGATCTAGCTGTACTCTGAAAGCTACTCACCTGATGACGTGCAGGTAAACAGCTATTGCTGGATCATATTTATATGATCATATGTATAATACGTGAAATACTCAGCAATTACCTGATGCTAATGCACAGAAACATTTGAAGTGATTTGGATTAAAGCTTGTTCCTTCTTTCCTTCTACCTTGTATTATATGTATGTAAGTATGAATGTATGATGTATGTATGTATGTATATATGTATGTATGTATGTATGTATGTATGTATATAAATGCATATCTGATGCAATGAAGAGGTTTTAATTCGAATAACTATAATTACATTTAAGTTCGATTCAGAGATCCAAGGCTAGGAAGTCATAAAGCTTCGAATGTATTTCGCAAAAAGAGATGACAAAAGGTGGAAAGCACACGTTTGGCTTTATGTTTCTCTCTCTGTACTTCCACGCATATAATTACACGCGCCTGCGCACACTTACTCACACACACTCGCATGCACATATTGGGTCTACAAGCTAATTATATGTTTTGTTTCCTAAATGTATACGGTCTGTATGGTTAATTTATATAATGTATATTTTGAATATTCTTTATGTTCTGAGTATATATTGCGTTATATAAACTGAATACAGTTTATATAACACAAATAGTCGATGCCACCTCTACTAATTATCAATATATTATATCAAAACATGGAAACAAATCAATCTTTAAATGTTTCAATTCTTAGATAATTCATTTTGTCCACTTCGTGTCAGATTTATTTTTTCAAACGTCTAAAGCTGTCTTTTGTTGTCCGATTTTCTTTTTTTGTTCCTTCCAACTACCTCAAGGCAAGAGACTCCTCGCGGGATTGCGTTTATTTTAATTTCAAAGAGAACCATTCTTACAGATGTTCAGAAGTGCTAAGAGAAAAGAACGGAGATATTTTGTACTGTGTTTTCAGTATCTAAATGCTTCAGAATTTTAAAAGAGTATTCATAGAAATCAACCCAAATAGCAATGATAATAGTAATCAGATAACTGCAGAACATCTGGAGGCTGAGAAGCGGTAATTATTCGCATTGCCTCAAGCTGCTCTGTCTGGGCTAAAAGGGATACATTCACAGACATGACAGAGATGAGGATTTAGTTCATTAGAAATTAAATTAGTGTTATGAAATAATGATAAAAAAAGCGGTACCATAAACATACATTTGAAATGTGTCAAGGAATGACCAAGCGACCGTTTTATAGGGTATACCAAGGCGCACAGAGAGATTAAGGCAAAACAACAAAAAGCCGGATATTGTTGTCAGTGATGACCAGGAAACGCAAAGCTTTCCAATCGAAGTAGACAGAAGATAATACAACTTCAAAGAAATGGATAAATTATCCAAATATAAATATCTGGAGATAGATGTAAAAAGGTGGGAGAGAGAAAAGCAGGCAATCTCTGGTTTGAGAGTACTTAAAAGTAGGCGAATACCTGACTAAAATCCAAGGACTAAATAATATACATCAAATTCAGAAAATAGTACTGTTAAACATTGATTATATTATCAGTACAATAGAAAATACAAAAACAAAATATTGATCATGACAAAGCTGGAAGAGCTGTGCTTAGTTTTGAAGAGAATGCATATAATAAAAGTGGCAGTGGAAAAAATGATGAGTTCGAGAAACTTAAACGGCACAAATTTTGGATATTTTATATTTTATTCTAGATTAATGTGAAGTTTTCGCTCCGAGGTTTAGGCTAAAGTTTAACTGCTAATTCATTCCCAGCCATATTGCTTCAGACAGGCCTTAGCTCAATCTTATGCAAATTATTTATGATTCCATTGGCAAAAAAAAAGAAAATATGTTGTTGCTTTTTTTCTTTTATCATGTCTTGTATGCTTGTTTGTTAATTACTTTTTACAAATTAAACTGAAGTTTCTGCAAAAATCATAAAATAGATCTTACTCTGTTAATATATGTCAATCTACATGCACGCAGACACACTAAGTAAGGTCAATGAATATCGCTCGATACTGGTGCTTCACCACCAGAAATGTAAGGACGATTAATCGCTGTATCAGTTCCAATAGGTAGCAATATATTTCCCAAAGAAACGGAGGAATTATCTAAAAACGAAAATTTCGAAATAGAAACAACCCCAAATAGTATGGATAAAAAAAGGAAGCCTTTCTACGTTAAAAAATATTAAGTAAACATTTTAAGAAATGAGCAGAGAGTCGTGTAAAGAAAAGTTTGACACACACAACATAGAAAAGAGCAGTACTTGGTGCTTCATGCAGATTACTTAGAAAAGACATCGATAAAATGAAACAAGTAGAAAACAGTGAATGGACTTGAAATACACAGAGCTGGGTTCGGCTGTGCATGACAGCAAAACAACCTAAACTGCTTAGAAACATATTAACAATGGTTTCTAACATAGGGAACTGGGTGTACACTCGTTTGAATTATCCGATAGATATTCAGTATTTCCTGTTTTATCGATCCTGAAAAGGTTGAAAGTCATGTTGGCCTTGTCGGGATTTGAACTGTGAACGTAAATAGCAGTATCTAAATACTAAAACTACTCAAATACAACGCCTTGGTGATGATGATGAGGGGGACAATGATGATGATGATGATGATGATGATGATGATGATGATAATTAATAATAATCAAATAAAACATTAGTAACAACAACAACCACAAAGAGCAACAACAACTATTATTAGTAACGAGTTGTTCTACAATTAGATCGACAAGTAGGGTTGCGAGTTAGTGGAATCGTTACCGCGTCGGAGAAAATGCTAAGTAGCATTTCGTCTGTCTTTTCATTCTGAGTTCAAATTCCGCCGGTGTCGACTTTGCCTCTCATGATTTCAGGGTTGATAAAATAGGTACTAATGGAGCATTAGGGTTAATGTAATCAAATGGGCCCTTCCCTCCACAAATGTATATCGGTAGTAGAAAATATTAGATCAACGAGTAATACGGCTATTTCCACGTGCCGTACAACTTCCTCCGTATAAAATCGAATCTTCTTCATATTACCCTTATACTACAAAAGTTACTACCGCCACCGCCTGCGACAGCATCACCATAAAACGATGAGGGACATATATGATAATGTAGTCCTAGATATTGCTTTCAAAATTTGGCACAAAGCCAGTAAATTCGGGGAAGGGGTTAAGTCGATTACATCGACCCCAGTGCTTAACTGGTACATTTTTTATCCACCCTGAAAGAAGGAAAAGCAAAGCTGACTTTGGCGGAATTTGAACTCAGAACGCATAGTCGGACGAAATGCCGCCAAGCATTTTGCCTGGGGTGCTAACAATTCTGCTGGCTCACTGCCTTATGTAGTCTTTGATGTTACAAAAGAAAATGGCGGAATGGTCATGACTGGGCTAGTTTTCGCTAAAGGTCTTGCTCGATGAACAACAGCTATAATTTCAAACAGTAAGTGGAACAACAAAAATACGGACGAATGAACGAGTGAGCCCTTATGTGGTCACTCGATTTACTAGAAATATTAATTAAGTGTTCCTTAAATTTCGCCTTAACATTTTTTCAAAACAAAGCGACACATTGGATGATGAAATCCTAGATAAGAAATTTCTGAGAGAAAGATGGAGTGCTCATTGCTAGTATGCTTTTGGTCATCAAGGATCTGCTGAGTTAGGTTTGAACTATGATTTAACATCAATCGCAACCAATCATGAATAGAACACCAAGCTGAAACAAACAGATATATAAACAAACAATCCCAGCACGATAAGAATGCAGCTACTAATTATAATTATAGCATTTCTACTGGCCACAAGGAACCATGTACGTAATAAATCTGTTTTAAAGAGTTACAACGTGGGTGTTTATGTTCACGCTTGTACAAGTTTAATTGATAAATAGATGGGTGCGACAAAAACGTAAAACAACGTATTGAATCATTTAAAATTTACGAAATATAAAATAAAACAGCATTGTCAACGCTAAGATAGCGCCATCCAGATAAGATTAGATCATTCTATAAGTTTGATCACTTTCCCCCAGCATTACTTACCGACCGGGTTCCCTGGATTTGCTTAAGAGTATTTTCGTATTTAGCAACACATTGAAGAGTTCAACATACTGTGCACAGTTCATAGACCATCTTATTTTACAGGAGCTCTTATTATTTGTCCTAAATATCTTCAGTTGACATACTATTTGTTTTGTTTTATTGTAGGTTCATTATCATATTAAGTAGGTTGTAAAACTTCATTCAAAATGCTATGAATTTCAGGCACTCCATCAGGTTTGGGCGCTTATTTGTAAAGGACATCTAACCACATTTCTTTCAACAGACTAGATTTAGTCTTATCTCTTTCCTCTTTCTTTTCTTCTTGCTGTCTTAGACAGTAGAGAGGTGTGTTTAAGAGCTCTAAAAAATAAAATAATGGGAAATCATCTTGTCTCTCTTATTTAACGCATTGTCAGAAACATCGTTTCAATTGTAACAATTATGTATCAATTGCATCCGTTTAGTTTTAAAACTATGTCACTGGGACATCGTTTATTCGGTTTTTGGGTACAATATTTCACTGAGGAGGATGATAAATTACTTTTATTCCCGTAAGCTCAGTATGTAGTTTTCTATTAACACAGTGTATTCTATATCCTAATTCAGTTCAAGTTTAGATATTATATCATCATTATAAGACAGCGTCTTCAATAGAAAACTTTCATTAAAGGAGCAGTTTAGTGTATTCTTCCATTTGCATTCAAGTCGTTTTGATTGTGCGATATATTTATGTGCTTGCTACGAGTTAGAAATCTGTGAGTTTATGATATCGAATCAACTATAATTATTTTCTATAGAATTGTCGTGAAATATTTTGTAGGGTGAGGAAGTGTGTCCTTCCCATGTTAATTTTCTATTATCATTATTATCATTATTATTATTGTTGTTGCTGTTGTTGTTGTTGTTATTATTATTATCATCATCATCATCATCATCATCATTATTCCTGACAAAGCGGCAAGTAATTAGAAGTAAAATAGGCTTGAAGCAACCACTTTGCATTTTGGGAGTCACGAAAGAAAAAGAAAGACATCTAATGACAAACTGTCCAAAAGTTCATGAAACAATAAAGGCAAGATTTATAAGAATTTTGACCATATTTATTTGGAGAAACGAAATGAAGCAAATGACAGTGGCTTGCATAAGGCATAGGCTTGAGATAAGAAGCTACTAGAATAGAAATACTTCTTTCAGCAAAGGACAGTATAGTGAAATTATGGAAATTAGAAGAAGGCCGAGTCCCATAATAAGTAACGTTAAGAGGATGCAGTCTTGCATAATAACATTCATGGAGATAAATCGAATAAACCATGTACATGGTGAAAGACGTTTTTGTTCTACATTGACAGGATAGAACAGCAATTAAGATATTCACGTTTGAATCTGCTGGGACGAAATATGAACAAATATATGTGTAACCATAGACGTATCTATAGAATAGGCATAGAAGCAGTGTCTCGGAGATGAGGGAGGAGTTGAAAACCACTTGTCAAGAACAAGAACAATAATACTTTTGAATTCAACCAAAGATACACAGAATCCAAGTGAAGGCATCAGTCTAAAGATAACTATAGTATTCCGTACAGGAGAGAATGTATGGAAGATAGATAATATAAAAACAAATAATACATTCAGAAGAAAGATAATCACAAACTTGTTATCGGGAATCAAATACCACAGTGGCTAATTTATCAATAGAGCTAATATACTCAATCTTTGTAAGTTGTTTACAAAATGTTAAACCTAAAATGCGAAGACTAGAGGATTCGGGAAATAGTATGATACGTTAATGCTACAAGAAGGGTTATATCTTATTATATTCCTGTTTCTATGGTAAATATTGTTTTGTATAGGATGTTCTAAGTAATTTAGTTTGTTTTTCAACATAGTTACATTTTGCTGCAGTGCAGAGAAGTTTCCCTGATGCTATCAGTAATGTTTTGTTTATATCTGTGGGCTGATGGTCGAAGATCTTATGTTTATTGTGGTTTTGTTTAGAAGGATGAATGGTAGTGTCTGTGTTTAGATCCATGTAGAAAGTGTAATATTTAATCAATTATGTAGACACACACAAACACATACAAACACAGACACACGCACAATTTCGGTTGAGTGGATGTGTAAGTAAATTACATCAATGTATAGGCATCTGAGAGTCTGTGTCGAAGGCTAATAATGACTACAATGTTTTTTTTCTAAGGAATGCTTTAGTTCTGGTTACTGTTGCCCTTCTCCATTCGCTGTTGAAAGTCTGGAGAATGCTAAATTTATATAAATACAATATATATATATATATATATATATATATATATATATATATACACATATATATCTATTGTGGTATTTGGAGATGGGCATGTTGCCCAGATGTCATCAGATGTCACCAGATGCTTGTGACAGCACAGAAAATCTCCTCAGGATGATCAACGACTGCAACAGGATGTATCGTGGGCAGCATGGATGTGGTATCCCTATACGTATACATCGACGTGGATTTTGCGGTGAAGTGCGCGGAGATGATCATCGATAGTGAAGTGGAGTTCGGCAGTGTCAACACAGAGGAACTGGGCCCCTTATTTGGACTGACATATAGCAATGAATATCTAGACAAATATGACCTTAGAGGTTTCTGCCCCAGTAGATGTTTAAGAGGTATACCCCCTACACTTACATCTATTCCTAGGAAGAACCCTATACAGAGATGGAGCGGATGGACCAGAGACATATGGACCGCCGAAAACGAATATCAAGTAAAGAAAATTATCGCACATGCACTAGGAGCTAGTATAACAGTTACCCTAAAAGGACACATGTTTAAGTTTAACAACAAAATATACACCCAGGATGAGGGAAGGGGCATCGGGGTTAGCATCGCCGGTAATGTAGCCAACCTTTTCATGGCATGGTGGGACAGGATGCTTAAAGAACGCTTACCACAGAACTCCACACTCATGAACATATACTCTCGCTATGTCGATGATATCAACACCGTACTCTTGAAATAGATATAAAATCTAGTACTATGGAGAGCATCCAGCAAATAGATAACCCCATCCACCGGAGTGTTAAGGTCACGATAGACTACCCAACGAAACACCCTAACCATAGACTACCAGTACTAGATACAGAATTCTGGCTGGAAACTGTGAATAATGATATCCAAATCCTCCATTGACACTATGACCTCCAAATACCTGATCCACCAGAAGTCAGCTATTGTGGACAATGCCAAATTCAATAAGAGTAATGAGAAATGTACCCCGCATGTACGACCTTACAGAGTTAAAGAGACACATACAATACTTCGTTCACCGT
>NC_043014.1:20180546-20198046 GCF_006345805.1 Octopus sinensis | reverse complement strand
AATGAAACGTATGCAATGCTGAATAAATAATAGCTAAAAATTTTCCAGATGCCGATATGTATGTGTATGTGTGTGCGTGTGTGTGCGTGTGTGTGAATGCGTGTGTGTGTGTCTGTTTGTGTGTGTGTGTATGAGACAATAACTTGCCTATAGCACATACAACCCCACATAGAAATACAAAGTTATATGTATATATAGAGAGTGAAAGAGGTCCCTTATCACTCAATTAATTGCTAACTCACCAATGGGGACCCAGAAAACCTTATTTATAAAAGGGTTGTCCAGGTTGAGATGGATAGCATTTGGGAAATGTTTTTCATGGGTTCAACAAGATATATTTGCATTATGTAGAAATTTCATTTTATGGAATTACTTTCGCCATAAAAAATTTCTAATCATGACCATATCTTCAATACTCAACTGAGCAGAGCAATATTTATCCACTTTCCTTTTCAGAAATACCCGTAGTTTTATGGTTTTCTATCTAGCAGATTGTATAGACTGAAATTTTTATTTCGAAATATTTGCCGTTAACTAAGTGTTTTAAGAAGAAACCATAGTAAGTTTATTTCTGTAAGTGTTATTTCGTTTCGTTAATTATATTTTCCAATCACTGCTTTGAAAATACTAAACATGTTTCACATGGGTCATAGAAAAGGATATCGAATGCTCTGTATTGTATCAATTGTTTAGAAAATAAAAGCATACATTTTTTCTGTTCAACTACAGTATACGTAAAATATATTTGCATAGGCCTCATACGTTTTCACCAGAATTTCATTCAAGGAAGCAATTGCGCTCGTACTTATGGTAAATACTATTTTTTCGGAGACATTCCTCTGTTTCTACAGTTGCACAAATTGAACAGAAAAATAGACAGACAGAAGGAGAGAAGAGTGGGAGAGAGAGAGAGAGAGAAAGAGAAAGAGAGAGAGAGAGAGAGAGAGAGAGAGAGAGAGAGAGAGAGAGAGAGAGAGAGAGAAATAGACTTTGTACGATATGCTTGAGTGGAAACAGAAAATGATAAACAAAAGCGTTTCGGATGAAGAATGTGAGAACAAAACAATGTGCAAGAATAGAGAAAAATATTGCAGACGGTGTGTTGGGAGTAACGGTGGAGTACATGACATACATAGAATGTAAATTTAACACACATATACAATACTCCTACACACGTATGATACTCCTATCGACATAAAAGAATTGAAATTTATAAATTACTTTTAACCTCAAGAAGTAAGATAATGATTCAAAATTTTGTTCAGAAGTCATTAAATTCTGTAGTAATATTCTAAATGCCAAAAACATTGCAATTTAAATAATGAATGAAAGGAATCACCAAAATCAGATGCATTATTTCCAAAATGAAAAGAGTTAATGAGAAATAGTAAAATATCACTTATATCAAGAAATCAATAAGTTATATAATTTCTCAAGTGTGTGTTTCGTAATATAGGTAAAAATTTAATTTTCAGTACATTTTATAGATTAATTCAAATGGAATCTTTTACCAAACTAGACAAAGTTAATTTAAAACTATTGATATTTTACAGTAATTACTGATGGATGTATATATATATATATATATATAATATATTGGTGGGGGTATGTGTGTATACGCGTGTGTGTTTGTATATACATATAATATATAAATACATACATACATACATAGGCGCAGGAGTGGATGTGTGGTAAGTAGCTTGCTTACCAACCACATGGTCCCGGGTTCATTCCCACTGCGTGGCACGTTGGGCAAGTGTCTTCTACTATAGCCTCGGGCCGACCAAAACCTTGTGAGTGGATTTGGTAGACGGAAACTGAAAGGAAACCCGTCGTATATATGTATATATATATATATATGTGTGTGTGTGTATATGTTTGTGTGTCTGTTTTTGTCCCTCCAATATCGCTTGACAACCGATGGTAGTGTGTTTATGTCCCCGTAACTTAGCGGTTCGGCAAAAGAACCCGATAGAATAATTACTAGGCTTACAAAGAATAAGTCCTGGAGTCGATGTGCTCGACTAAAGGCGGTGCTCCAGCATGGCCACAGTCGAATGACTGAAACAAGTAAAAGCGATAGAGAAAAAGACATAAATATAGATATATATTAGTGTATGTATGGAAGTTTATATATATGTAATTATATATGTATATATGTATGTTTATATATATATATGCATTTATACATGTATATGTATGTATGGTTATATATATATATACATACATACATACATTTATATATATATTTATAATATATATATATATATATATATATATATATATATATATATATATATATAAGTATTATGTAGTGACATAAAAAGTGGGAAGATTAGTGAGAAAATAATAAAAACTACTTATTAAGCACTACAAGTAGATGAATATCTCAGTCAAACGAAGCCGCGTTAATAAATTAAACGTCAGGAAAATAAATGAATTAAAAGATAATTAATTAAGGTGAAAATGAAAGAGGTCTCAATAAAGAAAACAAAAGCAAAATGACTTTATTGAATGTTTTGCTTAGTTTTATTGTGAAATCTTTCATTTACACCTTTTTAATAATTAATTTTGTTTTTTAGTGGGTTTATTAACGTGACTTAGTTTCACGAAATTTGCATTAATTCTTACACTGTATAAATAGTTATTACCTAGACTCTGTGAAGGTGCATGGCTTAGTGGTTAGGGCATTCGGCTCACGATTGTAAGGTCATGAGTTCGATTCCCGGCGACGCGTTGCGTCCTTGAGCAAGACACTTTATTTCACGTTGCTCCAGTCCACTCAGCTGGCAAAAATGAGGTTGTACCTATATTTCAAAGGGCCGGCCTTGTCACACTCTGTGTCACGCTGAATCTCCCCGAGAACTACGTCAAGGGTACACGTGTCTGTGGATTGCTCAGTCACTTGCACGTTAATTTCACGAGCAGGCTGTTCCATTGATCGTATCAGCTGGGCCCCTCACCGTCGTAACCGACGGAGTGCTCCTAGACTCTGTCCTATATTTCCGTGTAATGCTGTCTACTCTTCCTCCCATTCTCCAGTGGCTGGCTATTTCAATAAGAGTTTGTCCTACCTTCTATCAGTATATGCCTTTCCTCCCTTATAAACATACAGAATATCTGCAATGCACTTATTCTTATAAATGTTAAATACCATTTAGTGCAGCTACTTCCTTGTAACCATATAATAACTTTCTAAAATCCTTCATAGTGCGTCTCATAAATACTTTCGTTCTACTCCCAATACTCTCTTATATTAAAGTCGATTTTACATCATTCTAACTAGAATCATATCAATATGGAAATGTATACCTCATTTGACGTTACACTCGTCATGCAAGATGTTTCTTTACAATCCTCACATCTCTCTTCTCTACTTTGTTTTACTTCCTTCAACCCAGCATCACATTCTGTAAGACTTTTATAATAATTATAAATTTCACACATTTTCTCTTCGTATAGTTCTCTTTCATGTATCCCGTATCTCTATTTATACGCTCTGTATTTTATTTTTCTGTCTTTGGTCTCTTGCTTTCAAATGTTATATTCATTTAGATATATCAATGAGTTTTAAAAAATTACGCTTAGCCACTTTTTAAAATCTTCATTCCTTTGAGCAAGTGTGATGTGCAAAGCACATAGCAAGCAACTTTAAAAATTTTATGTATGGCTTGGGTCTCTGTCGGTTATGAAGACGATTATTTCAGATGATTCGGCCAACTGAACAACTTGCTTGGTGAAATTAACGTGCAAACCGCTGAGCACTCCACATACACGCCAATCCTTAACGTAGTTCTAAGGGAGATTTCATGCGACACAGAGTGTGACAAAGCTGGCCGTTTGAATTAAAGGACTAGTGCAACGAGAACTAAAGTGTCTTGCTTAAGGACACAACGCACCGCCGTCGATCTAACTTACGCCCATACGATCGTACGACAAACGTTCTAGTCACTAAGCCATGCACCTTCGTGTATGTATATATTTACACATACACACACACATGTGCGCCCGTGCGTTCGTATGCATGTGTGCGCGTGTGCGCGTGTGCGCGTGTGCGCGTGTGTGCTTAGTATACATTCATGATGATATATATTCATATATATATATGTATGCACATATATATATATATATATATATATATATAATATATATATATACATATATATATTTTTTTTTATCCTCCGTCTTCCCTTTTTTGGATCTTTCCTTTTCCTATGTTACTGACGAAGAGGTCCGCTCGAAATGTTAAGCCCTCCTTCTTTCCTTCCTTCCTGAGCGTCCAATAATACTATATTTGTTCCACGTCCTCGCGTTGTTGTGTTTTCTCTTTGTGTTATCATGTTTGGATTAACTTTATATATATATATATATATATATAGACATACACACACACACACACATATATATATATATATATATATATATTATATATATATATATATATAATATATATATATATATATATATATATATATATATATATATATATATATATACGCACATAGAATTATGTGCATGTGAGTGTGTGCGAGTGTGAGTGCGTGTGTTCAAACAGGATATTCACACTCGGATCTTCGAAAAAAGGCGAACATCCAATTAGTCTGAAATGACGACTTTTCATTTCTACATACAATTTTCGTTATACAGCAGAGATGTTTAAATCAATTCTCGCGTTTCAGTATTCCTGCGAAGCGTTTATCATCATGACTAAAATTTTTTCATCAATTTAAATATATATTATACATTAAGGAGAAATAATTTGCGGAACCAAAAGATGAAAAAGAAGAAGTAATCAGAATGACAAATAAATGAAAGTGCAGAGAAAAATATGCTGTTGAATATTGTTACATCTTTTTATGCGTCGATTTTAATGAACTTCACCAAGTCGATAAACTGTTAACCAACATATAAATGAGTTTCAGTGACCGTTTGTGTAACAAATTGCAATCCTATCCGGCAATAAAAAAAAAATCTCCTCACAAAAGAAGGGAGAAAAGGAAAAGAAAAGAGAGAGAGAGAGAGAGAGAGAGGGAGGGAGAGAGAGAGGAAGAGTGAGAGAGAGCGTGAGAGATTATAAACCAGAGATCATTTCAAGCAAACTGAATGAATCATAAGGAGTGTAACGTGAAAAGAGGTATACATTTCTATATTGATACGATTCTAGTTACAATGATGTAAAATCGACTTTAAAAAAGACATTTGTATTATTATTGTATTAAAACTCACAGTTTATTTTGCTGGGTATCATGGAAAGTGTCAGCTGTCCACAGCCAGCAGACTGCCTTGACTGTTTACCATTGTGAAGAAATACGTCAATCCTTTCAAAAATATTATTATTATTATTATTATCATTATTATTATTATTATTATTATTATTATTATTCAGTGAGAGAGCAGTTCATGCCATCAAAGTGACACTGGGGTAAAATATACGAAGCCCAATATACCCATCAGGACTACCCGTCTGATAAGGGTACACCAGGCACATGCATCACAACCATATGTGCGCGATATTGTGATCTCATATCAAGATAAACAGCACATGACTTTGCAGGTGGGGCCCAGTTAGAATTTTCTTCAGGTTGAGTAGCCCATCCCGCTCAAAAGGTCCCTGAATAAGGGTTGTTTAGGGATGTTGAAAGAACCACCCATGTTTCCAGAGGTGAATTATTCAAACCCCAAAGAATCCCTCTCAACACATGGCTATGATGCTTCCCCACTACTTCTGCTCGTGATCAGAGATGCACATATCGTCAGCCACTAAGGGACATGCTCAACTGGTTAAGGTCAAACAACTGACGAGCAAATCTGTGGTATTGAGCAGAATATTTGCTGGAGCCCATCTTTTATACCAAGACAAAACAATGTACATGATAACACTTCCAATCAGTTAAGATCAGAAGCCATGAGAGCCACTGCCTGGTACTGCATCAGGGCATTTATTATTATTATTATTATTATTATTATTATTATTATTACTATTATTATTATTATTATTATTATTATTATTATTATTATTATTATTATTATTGTTATTATTATTATTATTATTATCATTATCAATATTATTATTATTATTATTATTATTATTATTATTATTATTATCATTATCAAATTATTATTATTATTATTATTATTATTATTATTATATTATTATTATTATTATTATATTATTATTATCATTCAGTAGTTTTATTTTTATAACGTGCTTTCACTTCACTACTGAGCGCAGCTCTGTGTGCCTTAAGTATGTGCTGTGATTTGTTGTGATGCTCTGATGGTTACTGTATTGAAAGTGTTCTGCGTAGGATGTGTGCAGTGCCTAGTAGTGCAATTTTCTGTATGATATATGTGTTTGTAAGTCCTGGTGTTTTTGTTATGTATTTGTCTGAATATTTTTTTATCATGCCTAATGCACCTACTATGATAGGAATTGTTTCTGTTTTTAGATTCTACATTTTAGTTACCTCTATTTCCAGGTTTTTGTATTTTGAAAGTTTCTTTATTTCTTTTAGAGACACGTTGTCATCTGCTGGTATTGATACATCAATTAGAAAGCATTTTTTTCCTTCATGATCTCTGACAACTATATCTGGTCTGTTGGCCTTAATTTCTCTATCTGTGTGTATTGACATATCCCAGAGTATGGTTGCTTTCTCGTTTTCTGTGAACATTTCTGGTGTATGCCTATACCATCTTTTTTCTGTTGTTATTCCATAATGTTGGCATAGCTTCCAGTGTATGTAGGTCCCAACTCTGCCGTGTCTGTGAATATATTCCTTCTTAGCCAGGATTGGGCAGCCAGAGATACTATGATTTATTGTTTCTTGTCCATCTCCACATATTCTGCACTTACTTGTTATATTTCATTACATGTTTTTGGTAATTTCTGGTGAGGAGCCTTTGGTTTTGTGCTGCAGTTAAAAATCCCTCTGTCTCTACTTTGAGTCCTGAGCTTCTCAACCGCTGCTGGGAATTTTCTTGGTCTATTTCTTTTGCATTTAGTTTAGTCCAGTACTTGCCATGAAGGGGCTTTTCTTGCCATCGGTTTATCATGGTCCGTTGCTGTTTCAGTTTTAGTTTTGATTTCATTTGATTTATAGCTTTTGTTGTGTCTTCTTTTCTTCTTCTTCTTCTTCTTCTTCTTCTTCTTCTTCTCTTCTTCTTCTTCTTCTCTCTTCTTCTTCTATTATTATTATTTATTATTATTATTATATTATTATTATTATTATTATTATTATTATTATTATTATTTGTTAGGTGGTGTGATTTCTTGTTTGTATTTGTCAGCTTCTTTAAATACGAAGAACATTTTTTTGTTTTGCTCGTGTTTTGCCGCTATTTGTATCAGTTTTCCTTGCTTCAGAAGTAGGTATTTTTGAAGTCCTATCGTGGTTATTTTATAGTAGTTTTCCAGCTTTATAAGGCCTCTGCAACCTTCTATACATTGTATATATAGCCTTTCTATAACAGATTTTGGTGATGCTTCCTAGATACTCTCATTATTTTTCTTGTCCTCCTATCTATTTTGGTTAGTTCATTTAGCGTCCAGTTAAGGACACTGTACCTGTAGTTTATAACTGGGACGGCTAAAGTGTTAATACCTATTATCTTGTTTTTAGCATTGAGCTCTCTTTTTAGTATTGATCTAACTCGTCTATAGTATTCTTTCTTTATTTTCTCTTTCATTTGTGTGTGTTGTGTCTTATCTAGTTCATGGATTCCTCAATATTTGTAAGTTTGACTTTGGTTATTATTAATATTATTATTATTATTATTATTATTATTATTATTATTATTATTATTATTATTATTCTTCTTCTTATTATTATTATTGTTATTATGATGAATGAAAGCTGGTTCTTTAAATTGAGTGCCGGTTGAGCACTGGGTTCAATGTAATTCTCTTACTTTTCCACCGAAATTTGAACCATTTTTCTTCTTCTTCTTCTTCTTCTTCATCTTCTTCTTCTTCTTCTTCTTCTTCTTCTTCTTCTTTTTATTATTATTATTATCCATTATTATTATTATTATTATTATTATTATTATTATTATTATTATTATTATTATTATTATTATTTTTATTATTATTATTATTATTATTATTATTATTATTATTATTATTATCGCGAGCTTGCAGCTTGTTAGCACGCTGGACGAAATTCTTAGCAGTATTTCGCCCTCACTACGTTCTAAGTTCAAATTTCACTGTGGCTGAGTTTACAATTCATCCTTCGGGGTCGATGTGCTCGACTATCCCCCTTCCCCACAAATTCCAGGCCTTATGTCTATATTAGAACGGATTATCATTGATATTCACATCATTATTATTACTAGCATTATCATTATATTTATCCCACAAAATCAGTTAATGCCTGTTAAATATTCAAACAGTAGAAGACGCATACGGTCAAATTTTACGATTACTTCTCGGCTTTGAAAGACATCATCTGTTGGAGCTGTAGTTCTCACGGTCTCTGTGAAAACCAGATTCGATAAATTTCTGCTGCCTTGCTCATAGCAATTCTTTAATTAATTGTTTCTAATTTAGGCACACAACCAGCAGTCTTGGCCACTTTAGGTACTTGACTTGTAGATTGCTTTACTAAGCCTGGGGGATGAACGATAAAATTGGTATAGGAGAGATTTGAATTCAAGAGATTTAAGCGTTAAAAGAACTCCCGCAAGGCATTTTATCCTCCTCTCATTCGGTTCGGATCGATAACGTCACATGAGATTTTATTTGATACATAAATTCACATAGTCACAAAGGTGGTGGCTTATGTATAAATTATATATATTTATATATAATTTAAATTTAAATTTTTACCTCTACGGTTGCTTTCCACTGATATTATTATTACAATAATTTTATAATAATTTTATCCTTTATTTATGTTAATAGAGAGAGAGACAAGGACATGCATACACACCCACACAAACACACACACAAACACACCCACACAAATATGCACACACACACAAGCACACAGACATGCACTCACACATACAGAAATGTCTCGGGAAAAAAACAAACGTTCGAATAAGTAAGAGAGAGAAATGTTTTCCCTCTTGAAGTCGATGATCCCCTTCATCACGAAGGAACAAAGAACAGAAGAAAGAAATTACACGAGTTGTTTGTGTGACTGTATGTTTAATGAATATGAGACGTAAGAGATTAGAAGAATAAAAGAGTTTCACATCTAAGAGAACTATTATAAAGGGAGATTATTTGTAGCAAAGTCTTGTGTGTGTGCGCGCGTATGTGTGCGTGCGCGCGCGTGATATGTTGTGTAGATTGATGCACGTTATGTGAATATACGCCTCCGTGTGTGAGCGTGTGTGTATATACATATGTGTGTATGTATTTATTAATGGTATGCGCTGCTATGTGACTACGTTTGCATGAACATGAAGTAGGATTAAGTTTAACGTATATATGTTTGTATTTTGTGTATGGCGTTAAGTGCACATGCCATCATGCGTACCTGTGTAGTGCGACATGTTTGTTTATGATGTATGTAGTAGGTCGATGGTGTGTGTGTGTGTGTGCATGTGTGTGTGTGCGTGTGTATATGTGCTGGTGTGTACATATGTAGCAAGAGGAAAACAAACTATATTTTTTTTATCGTCTCTGGTTGTCTTTCACCCAGGCGAAAAATTTATTGTTTACGATGTAATCCGAGTATTGGGGAGCAGTGGCGTATCGAAAAGCTTGAGACGAAGAGTTGCCGAGAAGCATGGTAGGTCAAGAGAGGACAAACATGTGACAGGTGAACGCATGTGATTTACTTGGACTTCCTGAAGTTACTCGCTAAACTTAACAGCTGCTTTCCGGTCAGTCTCCCCCTTTTTACCTCGTTACATAATCGGTATTTGATGCAATTTAT
The DNA here is from genome assembly GCF_006345805.1 of Octopus sinensis. Classification (NCBI taxonomy): domain Eukaryota; kingdom Metazoa; phylum Mollusca; class Cephalopoda; order Octopoda; family Octopodidae; genus Octopus; species Octopus sinensis. The sequence goes on along the minus strand of NC_043014.1, from coordinate 20,188,156 downwards.
GAGATGCTTCGGCCTTCCGGTTCTTCGCGTAGAAGTACTTGTTACGGTTCTGTATGAGTAATGACTCGGAGGAGGAAGGGGCAAGCACATAAACCTGAATGGAAGCATGTAAATGATCCGAGGTGTGTGGAGCGTAGGGTGGAACTTCAATCAGTAATTCACGCAAATTGCAAGTGAGTATAAAGTAGAAAATGCTAGAACGGAGAATAACTGGATGTAACGGCGCGTGATCGAAACTTTCAGACGATGGTGGTGCGGCGGAGAGGTAAGATGGTGAGAAATAAATGCACTTCATAGTGAGGTGAATACGATGCGTGAGGGCAGAGATGCAGTTTATATTGCAGGTATGTATGCGGTCAGCTTGATGTAGAGTCCTGCAGGCGCGACCTTGATGCGAAGTGAGGGATCACACCTTAAGATCCAGTCTCACAGTCAGAGTAGCGGCAACAGAGTTTGTGGAGGTGAAGTAATTGCAAGTGGAGGATGCAGATTAAATATCGATGGGGTGAATATAGTGTGGTGAAACCGAGGTAGCAGCGGGAGTTGCTGGCCTTATATAAGTTTGTTGTGGGGGCAGTAATACTGGATTAGTCGCAGTAAGGAGAGGCGTCTAAAAATTTGGCAAAATTATGAGAACTTCCCGGGCAACCTAAAGATAGAAAAAATGAATTCTAGTGCTGAGTAATTGGAGTTGACAAAGATAACAGAGTATTCCTGATTCTGGAATATGAGATTTGCTAGGGGGAAAAATCAGAATAGGGTGAGGTTGAAGGATGGCCGTAAAATCTTGTTGCAAAAAGGTGGAGCTTATTGGATTTGGTGTGAGAGGAAGTTAAATAAACATGATTAAGTTTGATGAAAGGCTTAGAGAATGGAGATGAGTGGAGTAGAGGAAGACTAAAAGCTATTAAATTTGTGGATGAAGAGGAATATTCAATGCATTAAGATTTGACTATTGATTATTTGTAAAGGAAAGAAAGAGACAAGTTTTTAGAATGTCGATGTTCAATATGTGGAATTAGCAATGAGTCGACTGTATGAAGACCTGCATGAGTAAATAGGAAACTTTGGTGGGGATAGACTGGAAGGTTGAAGTGCATGAGATAGGTGAACTTTTGCAATAAGATTGTGGTGGAGGCAATGTCTAAGGAAGGTGGTAGACTGGAGAAACTAAAATTTGTTTGAAGAACTGTCTTTCTTTTTGATTACCCTATTCGAACTACACAATATATAAACCGTTTTTTTTGGGGGGGGGATTGTTATGTACAAGCAACTAAATATTCCTTTTCCCTATAGACATCCTATCAATCTTATTTTATATATATATATTCGATTTTATCTTCACGTACGCATCTAATCTAATACTTCCTTTTTGTCCTCGTTTTTAGAATATTCGTTTTAGTGGTATCCTGTGTCGTTATTCAAATTTCCGTTGACAAAAAGAAACGTGGAACTCAGAGTTAAGAAATTTGAATGTTCAACTTAATAAATATATTATATTTTCACACTCCAATTTCAGTATCGAATACTCTCTTATTTCCTTCTTGTCTAACACGCTCATACATGCATAGACATTTCACCAATACATAATTGCATTCAAATATATAATTACACACATGCATATGAATGTGTATGCGTATGAATGGAACAAAAAAACAACCATTGGATGAAACGATAACTACATTTGACATTTGTAATTATTTTGCAAAACATTTTTTATTCGCAGCTATAATTGAAGCTTACCATTGTGATTTTATCATAAACAACTTCAACGATATAATAAGAATATAAGATGTTTTTCCAAATATATTTTGTTAATACTTCTTATAATCATTAAAGGCGGTGAACAGTAGGATTACACGATTGTCGAATCAGTTTCAGCATTTAGTTACGTCTCTTTACATTTTGAATTGAATTGAAGCCGAGGATGGTCCTTCCCTTCGTTGACGAGGATGACGATGGATGCTCTGCTAGATTGGGCGACGAGTATTCAGTTTAATTAACGTGTATGAGGTATTTCATCTGTATTTACGTTCTGAGTTCAAATTCCGCCGAGGAATTTGTTTACCCTATTCGGGTAATCAAAAAGAAAGGTCGACTTTGCATTTCATCCTTTCGGGGTCGATAAATTAAGTACCAGTTGCGCTCTGGGGTCGATCTAATCTACTGCCCCCCCCCCCAAAAAAAAAAACAATCCGGGCCTTGTGCCTAGAAAAAAAAAAGAATATTCAGCAAATTGTTCTGTTTCTTGTCCCCACCCACATATGATCTACTCAAATCTATTGTCAGTCCTTCTTTCTTGTTTCTATTACTTCTTCCCTTAGCTTATAATGACTGGAACAGATGTCCTAGGGTTTAAATAACAACTTAACCATATTTGATATTTTGCGATAGGTTAAAACTCTGCTCTAAAGAGTTTTGTGTCTAAACCTCTCTAATCTTTTTTATCATTTCATTTTGAAATTGTTCCACATTTACTTCAATATACAAAGCATTACTTCTCAATTCCTTCACTGTTTATTACCGAATATTACTTCTTCCACGAAGTTAAATAACGTGTCGTCTTGCTGAGGGACATAGACTTGGATTTATAATCAGGTACTCCGAAATCTAGCACTGGTTACTCGCAAGGGAGTGCAAATGAGCAATTATAGAGAACAAAATATCAAATTGGTTGGTTGAATGAAAGGAAATTGAACGGATAGTAGAATTCAGGTTTAAAGGTTTCCCAGGAGGTGCATTCAGTGTTGTTGGATGTAAGGCAGAAGTGTGTTTGAGGTGCAGCTGTGGTGGTTTCGTGTTGGATAGCACAGAAATTAGTAAGCAACATCGGGATAGGAAAGAATATGATATCTTGCTGCTGTACCGGACAGTCAGACGAAGTACTTAAATGGCCAAAGTATCGATGAAATCTGGTGTACCGGTGAGGCTCTTTAGTACTTTACTGCGAGAGATTTCTCAGTTGATACTTTAATCTCTTACTTCCCTCGCACTCAACTTGTTATTCCTTGTTTTTAATCTCTTTCTGATAGTTTTTATATAACTTATATATTATTATTGCTGTATAAGGGGTTGCTCTAAATTTAGTTTCCGTATATAAGTTTTTAATAGTTATAATTATCAACGCCTGCTTCTCTGCCAAGCAGGGAATTCTCTTACAGATTCATAATATATTATTCAATACAGTATATCTACAGTCACTTACTGACATAACAACCGTATATTACGTTCTCAATTAGAGGAATGACCGTCGTTCGAATCTAGTTGGCTAGATGTGATAAGATAACTGATGACAACAGAAGATCAAAACGAATTATATGTTTGAATGTAGCAAACGTTTTTCATCTCTGACGATGAGATCAATAGACCGAAAAATTATTAACGTATTTCAAAGTAGCTTCCTTTTACGTTATGAAATATTCATAATCGATATTAAATATTGAAAACAATGTAAAGGGTTTCAAATTTGTTCTGTTTAGAATCATGACCATAGTTTAGTCAAATTAGCCCTGCAAATATTTTTCAGTTTTCTATGGCTAGACAATAAGTGAAAGTCTGGCTAACACACATAGCTTCTTTTCTTTCTTTAAAAAACTTATTCTTTGTAAGCCTAGTGCTTATTCTATCGGACACTTTTGCCAAACCGGGGACGTAAACGCACCAACATCAGACGATGGTGGGGGAAAAACACAGACACACACAAATATATACGCGATGGGCGTCTTTCAGTTTTCGCCTACAAAATCCACTCGCAAGGCTTTGGTCGGCCCAAGGATATAATAGAAGATACTTGCCCAAGGTATCAGGCAGTAGGACTGAATCCGGAACCATGTGGTTTGGAAGCAAGCTTCTGTATTTCATTATATTGGACATAAAGGCCTTACATAGAGATAGGAAACTGCGGGGTGGACACAGACATAATGTTATATGAAATGAAAAATGAAAATGATGATTAATGGGGGAAAAAGCGACGTCCGCCAATCGTTCTTTCCCGAGAACATTGATCTCTTATATCATTCATGAGGCAACAAATCTCTTACATTGTTCCCAATTCAATAACAAAATGAGGCACTAAGCCTCTTACCTTTTTTCCAAACTAGGAACTTTCAATGACATTGAGGCTTTTCAACCTCTTATCCATATTCCTCCCAAATATCGCTTGTGACCCTACCCCCACCGACGAGTTTCCGGGACATTCCGGTACTATGTCACCGACTGCCGGCAATGTCCCGTCTAACTACCTCTTCCTCTATTTTTCTTCTTACCGGATCGAGGGTGCGTCTCCTCCGTGACCGAGAGATTCGCCTCCCCTCCCTTATCTCTAGGATCCTTCGGTGGGCACCCATTCTTGCTTACCTTCTTCCTCTTGCGGCCCTTCTTTGGGGAGTCCTACGCTTTCTCGGCCGCCTTCGTTTCATCTTCTACAAAGGTCAAAACCAACAGCTCCAGGACATTACTTTGTTCCTGGGAACAGTTTTTCTTTATATGGCCAGGCTCCAGGCACCGATGACACTTGGGAGGGGGACCCTCAAGAATCACTGGGTACCTGCACCCGGCCATTTACAAAAAATCTGGAAAAACCAGTTTGGCTAATTGGGTCCACAGGGTCAAAACAGCTTTTGACCCAACCCAATCAACTGTAGGAAAAACTCTCACATTAAGGAGCTTGGCTCTGCTGCCACCCAGACCCCGGCGGATAGTCTTCTCTAACCACTCGGGTTTTATCTCGGGTGGCAACCAGTAGGCCCCAGCTCTTGTCAGCCTCTTCCCACAATACGTGGGAAAAAAACAAAATTTCTTTGCCCTCTAAGGGCTGGCTTGCAAAGTCGTGAGCCTCTTCAGGTATGTCAAATAGCAACCACACCGTTGCGCATTTGACCCCCCCCTGGAAATGGATTTAATAGTTGGCAGATACTCTGCCAACTCCTTTTCAATTACAGTCTTTTCCAATAGGGTGATGGTGACGAGCGACTTGAAATAAGTCCTTAACACCACCATCCTCTCTTCAAGGTCTTTCAACCACTGTTTGGGTGGTATAATTTCCAACTCCAAAATATTGTCTCTTTTCATTGCCATGTTTTTTTTGTAATAACACTTCAAAAATAGTTCAAAATAAAACTTTAAAAGAAAGAAGAAAAAGAAAGAAATCAAAAGAAAGTCACAATAAAATGGAAGGAAGAAAAAGAAAGCAATTCACGAAAAAAGAAAGTCAAAAAAGTTTAGAGGAAAGATAGTGAATAGTTCAAAAACACAGCAAAACAATCTTCCGGCTACTAGGTACTCCCGGCCAAGGTGGAACCCGGAACATTACAACCGGAACACAACTTCCACAAAAATTGGTATACAAGTTGTTCAATCTTCGGAGGCGAGACACTCCCCCAAAACAGCAATTCTCACAATTATTTTTAAAATTCACAAAAAGTGAAAAAATTTTAGAAGGCGCAATACGCCCCCAAGCAACAATTCTCACAATTAAGTGAGAAAAAATATTCACTTAACGGAAACCATTTTTGTGCAATTGCAGGCAGACCAGGGTATAGAACCCAGTGAGGATTTCTTGCTTGTACAAAAATAATTACCGCAAACAACAAACCCCCACTGGACCCAGAAAACAAAAGTCTTAACTTACAGCTCAGCTTCTTTTTTCACCGGCTGTACACAGCTTGGCTACTTCTTTCGGTCATACGCACAACGCTGACAACAACGCATGCACACACTGACAACAGCACATGCGCAGTGAGAAGTAGGCTTTTGGGAAGCAAGCTTCTTACCACACAGCCATTCCTGCGTTGATCTGTATTAAAATAATTTAATACAACTGGCAGATTAGTTTTGCTGCAAATACCTATGACAATGTAGGTACATGTCACTACTTCAAACAGCAGAGCCGGTTTGGTGATTACCAAATATTTTGCTAAGTGAGCGATGGAGCTTGCAAATTTGCTTGAAATAGCAAATAGATTTTTTGATTCTTAGTATATTGTTCAGCTTCTTGGCTGCTTGTGATAACTAATGTATGAGAACATGACACATATATTAATGCCTTTTTTGATTTCAAATTTCAAAGATTCAGTTCTCATTCACTCTCCTCAAGATAATATTTGGTTTTTCAGTCATGAGCTAAACTGACTTCAAATTCCTAAATTATAACCCAAACGGTCAAATAATCCAAATCATAACTGAATTTTAACAGAGGCAGCCGATTGACACAGAGGTAACCACTTCAATTTTTCTAATTACACATTCTGACAGCTCCATGTTTGCAGGTTTCTAAAATACCCGATACTCCTGTTTCTCGACAATAGTTACTCCGTTTAAACATAGGTAGCTCTATCTGGTACTACCAATAACAAACCTTCATTTTTCCTACATTTGTGGATGTGAATATATTTTATTCACATCCACAAAATCTCATACGCTTCATTTCTCATAATCACACTCACACATGCTTCTTCACACACATTCACACAAAACTTCTTTCATATATTTAACTGCATACTTTCATAAATACATGCACACTCCATCACATCACCTCTACGTACATTATACTCACATATTCCCACACAATATCTCTCATATATTTGATTCGCTATGCTCGCACTCTCATGCATACTTCATTATACTGCTTCAACGTGTATTTTGCTTAATGTCCATTTGCACTACCTTTTAGAAAGCACTAAATGTATTCGTCTCTTATCATCCATTCGAGCACGCTTTGTCTTTCACAATTCCATTTCTTTCCAAAAACATTTCTTTTACTTCTTGATCAGCAATTTTGACAAATGACGATTGTCCGAAACTCCTTTAGGTTTTCCCTTCTTACGCGGCATAATATATTAACTTTACACACATGTTTATTGATTTTGTTCTTGTTTCCTTTTCTGCAGTGTATTTGATGTTTACATTATATTTTGTTCTCTCGGCATTTCTTAATACAGATATAAATCAACAGTGTAAAAAACTCTGTCATGAAGTTTGCTTTCCCTTTTGACTAAGTCAGGACAACAAATGACGACGTAGATAAATATTTCTTCCAAGCATATATTCAGAAGTTGTTGTTTATCACCGAGTGAGCCTCTGTGGGGTTACTGGGAGTGCCAGAAATAGAAACAGAATTCCCCTAAACCCGCTTAACCCAATCTTAATAAAGCAAATTCACACTGGACGATGTAGTTGTGAATATATTATTCTAAATTAAGATGTGTTAGTCATGCTGAGATAATTTGATTGCAGGTCTCCCTGATTAGAACTGACCTGGAGATAAACATCAACACCAACCATACTAACAATAGAACACGACCTTGAACTGCCCCTCTGCAATACACCTGCCTAAAAACGCAGTTGGCTATTGTTGTTATTAAACTTTAATCAAGCTATGCTGATTAGATCTTATGCCCAAAGGTATTCTAATTACAACTATCTCGCTTTACATCATTGTCAAATATGAAGTTCTTTTTGTAAGAGTGCATGTTACCATGCAAGTGGGATTTAGCTTCTATTCTTAGCAGTTCTCATTGGCTCAAGAACAGGGATTTATGTACGTTCGTGTTTACGTATGTTCTTGTATGCGTGTATGTGTGTGCGTGTGCGCGCGTGCGCGTGTACGTGCA
>NC_043014.1:20170546-20178046 GCF_006345805.1 Octopus sinensis | reverse complement strand
GGGAAGCGCGTATATATATATATATATATATATATATATATATATATATATATATATATATATATATATATATATATATATATATATAATCAAAATAAGCAACAAGAATGACTCCGGTAATTTGGTACAATCGTTTCGTACTACATCATTTTAATAAATGTTGTAAGTATTACAACAGATTTAAGATGCTGAGTACTCATCAGCCAATTATAGAGGTTTTCCATTAATACAAAAGTTTTCAAATCAAGTGGCAACATTATAGAGAAGGTAGATATACAGACAAAGATGTGGATTTAAATTTTTAGAACATATGAGGTAGTGAAGTCCTTCCACTCACTGACCAAGATATGGCTGTTCCTAACCGCTATAAAGTTAGAAGTAATAAAGATTTTTTAATTGTAGAAATGTGGTAAAGGAGGTTTCAGAACACCATAAAAAGGATTCATGTTGAAGACAGCAATTGCCACTAACAAATGCCAATTACTGCTATTTGGTGAGAGAAACTAGGTCAATGTCAAATGGTCTTAATCCCATTTATAGAGAGTGTAATTTAGAGAGAGAGAGAAAAATATATATATATATATATATATATATATTGATAGATAGATAGATAGATAGATAGATAGATAGATAGATAGATAGATAGATATAAATATATATTTATATATTATCGTATAAATTCACCTGTTCTTAATACTTCCCGATATACATACATACATATATATATATATATATATATATATTATATATATAATATTCGTAGCCACTTTAGCATAGCTGTCCGTTCGAGCGGACTCTCTTGCGATTTTTTAACCCCAAGAGGACATCTCCTAGAACTCGTCAACGATGTCCTCTTGGGGATAAAAAATCGCAGTAGAGTCCGCTCAAACGGACAGCCATGTTAAAGTGGCTACGAATATTACTTGTCAGCACAACTACTGCGTGCTCTGCTTGTTCGCCTGTTAATTGCAATTTCATGCGATGGAGATTATTCTCTCAAAGCTCCAGGTGACGAAACACCTGAAAGCCATGGCGAGGCGATACAACTTACCCCAAGCGCCATTCAGGAGCAATGGACATCGTGTAACGCTATTTCTGTGGCGTATCAACATCACGTACCTGAACAGAACCAGAAGGAAATTGAATAGTTTGTCCTTGACGGTATGCTAAATATTAACAAGAAACCCATCTTCTAGTATACCCAAATGATGCATACGTAGGATAAGATTCAAATATGAAGTAGAATCAGAGCGAGTGTTGTACGCATTATCGAACACGTATTCACAATGTATGCGCTTCGCTTAATCACCGGACGGGTACGGTTTGATACTGTAGAGATTATTATTTGAAGGCACCGAGTGTTTTGACACCCGGTGCTTTAAGGCAGTGATATATATGTATCCGTCTTCCCTTCTCTGGATCTTTCCTTTTCCTATATTTCTGACGAAGAGCTCCGGTCGAAACGTAATACCTTCCTTCTTCCCTTCTTTCCTGAGCGTCCAATAATACTATATTTGTTCCACGTCCTCGCGTTGTTGTGTTTTCTCTTGGTGTTTTCATGTTTGGATTAACTATATATATGTATGTAAATATATATGTGTATGTATACACGTGCGCAGGCAGACACGCACATATTTTCTTTTATTCTTTTACTTGATTCAGTCATTTGACTGTGGCCAAGCTGGAGTACCACTTTTAGTCGAAGAAATCGACCCCAAGACTTATCCTTTGTAAGCCTAGTACTTATTCTATCGGTGTCTTTTGCCTAACCGATAAGTTACGAGTACATAAACATACCGACACTAGTTGTACAACCACAGAACCCTGTGGTTGTGAAGCAAGCTGCTTACCACACAGCCACGTCTGCACCTTGCAAGCTTCTCACCACACACCCACGCCTGCGCGTAGCAAGCTTCTTACCACACAACCATACATACGCCTGTATATATACAAACATACATATGTGTGTGTATATATATATATATATATATATATGCATATAAATATACGTAAGTATACATGACTACGTGCGTGTGTACGTGTGAGTTCGTGTGTGTGTGTGTGTGTGTGTGTGTGTCTGTGTGTGCATTAACTATTGGAAACGGCAACTGCCATCCGCAGTTTAACAGATGCCGTGGCATTAGGTTATTTTTACAGGTAAAATATGAAAGATCATATAACTGATAATTTAAGAAAGGAGTGTGTCTGCAAGTTTGAATTATAACAGTGAAAAGACTGTTTGCAGTAATTTTCTTAGATATAATATTATCTTTGTTATAACATTATAATAAGGTGATGAGGAACTTTTGCATGTGTCCAACTTCATGAATGATCGTCTTTCGAATCTACTACTGTACTTTTTATACACCAAAGGATAAGATATTAGACGTCACAAAATTTTGTATTTCCCTATCGAAAGTGGATATTGTGAGCTTTCAGCTAATACACACACACACACACATATATATATAATAATAGTGATTGTTTCTTATTAGGAACAATAGGGTTAATAAGACTGCTATAGAAGTGCTCAAATAAATGAGACGAGAAAAGTTCATCGATTAAGAATTTTTAAGATAAGGGGAAAACCTAATAAGAAAAGCCAGTGTCCAAGCAATATATATATATATATATTTTTTTTTTAATATGTCCTTTTAAAACAAAGTGTACTGGATTTCATATAAGTGCTCTTTGTATGAGAAATGTCTAAAACCTCAAAAGGTATTTAGAGATTCAATTTGACAGATAATTTATTAGAGAGTAAAACTAGGAAAAGCTATATCTTAAAAATCACAGTAAAGATAAGTCCATAATACAAGCAATATTGTATTAATATATAAATAGTTAAAGTACAGCTATGAACATTAAAATTTTTTTTTGAAAGTCCTTACGATCGTTTCATCAATATATTACCTCTCGAATTGAAATCTAAAGTAAATAACGATTATTGGGTATTATATCCACGCATCAGAGAAAAGGATGCATTTCAGTGTAGTAAGCAGAATGATGGAAATGCTATTTAAAATCGGATGAGAAAGGTGTTGTTTAAAATGTTATTTGTATAAATCTGTGTTGATATAAATTTGAGCTAAAAATTTTGAAAAAATAAAATAAATCCACGGTACAATCTGTGGTAATAATCTGTTATGGCTGTGCGTAGATACAATTCCTATAATTCATTTCCTCTTGAGCTAAAAATTTGGAAATATAAAATAAATCCATTTTAAAATCCGTGGAAAGAATCTGTAATGGCTGTGTGTAGATAGAATTCTCATAATTCCTTTCCTCAGAGGAAATGAATTATGGGAATTCTATCTACACGCAAACATTACGGATTCTTTCCACGGATTTTACCATAGATTTATTTTATATTTCCAAAATTTTTAGCTCAAATTTATATCAACACAGATTTATACTAACAACTTTTTAAACAACACTGTTCTCATCCGATTTTAAATAGGATTTCCATTATTCAATTTACTACGCTGAAATTTATCCTTTTCTCTGACGAGTGGATATAATTCCCAGTAATGGCTATTAACTTTAGATTTCATTTTGAGAGGTAGTATATTCATGAAACGATCGTAAGTACTTTCAAAAATATTTTTAATGATCATAACTGTACTTTATCTATTTATTTATTAATACAATATTGCTTGTATTATGGTCTTATCCCGGCTGTGATTTTTAAGATATAACTTTTCTTACTTTTATTCTCTAATGTATACTCTTTACTCTTTTACTCTTTTACTTGTTTCAAACATTTGACTGCGGTCATGCTGGAGCACCGCCTTTAGTCGAGCAAATCGACCCCGGGACTTATTCTTTGTAAGCCCAGTACTTATTCTATCGGTCTCTTATGCCGAACCGCTAAGTGATGGGGACGTAAACACACCAGCATCGGTTGTCAAGCAATGCTAGGGGTACAAACACAGACACACAAACACACACACACACATATATATATATATACATATTTACGACAGGCTTCTTTCAGTTTCCGTGTACCAAATCCATTCACAAGGCATTGGTCGGCCCGGGGCTATAGCAGAAAACACTTGTATATATATATATATATATGTGTGTGTGTGTTTGTGTGTGTGTGTGTGTGTGTTTGTACGTATGTATATATACATACATACATACATACATATATATATATATATATATATATATATATATATATATATATATTATATATATATATATACATATATGTGTTCACATGTTAATATGTACCTATGTTCATTGAGATTCCAGATTCATTAGTGCATTGTTGAAAAGGCTTTCATTCAACCTTATAAGCCTTCTTTCATTGTCATCTACAGAACGGTCTTTAGGGAAATATACTAAAATTAAAAAACAATGCTTTGAGAATTGAAATATCGAGGTTGTTACAATTACATTGCGAGGAATGGGCTCTTTCTGATAGTAGTGAACAGGTTTGTTTTGCATAAAAAAGCCTTTGGAAGAAGTAACGTTTTTTGTTTAGCAAAATGCATGTGCGTACGTTTGTGTGTGAGCCCGCACGTGTGTATGTTAATGTGTGTATACGTGTATTAGTATATATATTTATATTATACATGTATAAGTTCCGTCGAAGTCGATTTTGCATTTAATCTTTTCGGGTTCAATGAATTGAGAGCTAGTTGAAATCTGGGATCGATGTAGTTTACTAGACCCTTCCCCTAAAATGTATTAGACATAGGGATTGTAATAGAAAGGATTATACATGTATATATGTAGGTGTATGTTTATATAAGCTTTGTTTCAGTTTCCACTTTGAATGATTTAGTCGCGATGGTGCGTGTCTATATGTGTTTATATAAATATACATACTTGTATACGAGTAGACAATTGGATAAATGCAGTTTTCACGAGATTCTCTAATTTAATTTGTATTAAATGTTTGAGAAATAATTGTAATTTAATCTATATAGGAAACCTAGTCTGAAAATTTTATGCGAGTTTGATAGGTCCCTTGCACGAAGCTGAAGGCTCTTGAGTCACTTATGTAACTTACTGGCAACTAAGAAATGGTAGAGAAGTTTACACAGATAGAACTACACTACACTATATATATATATAATATATATATATATATATATATATAATATATATATATATATATATAATATATAATATATATATATATATATATATATATGTATATATATATATATTATATATATATATATGTATATGTATATATATATGCATACACACACATACACATTCTCACACACAAACACTCGCAGATATGCCTATATCTGTTTATCTTGCTATCTAAATATCCATCATTCCTCATCACTTCCTCTTCTCCTTGCTTCTAGTTCCCTGAGCTAGTTTTCTTCAAGGACTAGTCTCTTGCTTATTTTTGATAATCTTGTAGTATTTCTCCCATAAATGCTTATATATCCTCAGATTTAACTGAAGAGTGTAGACACATACACACACAAGCACAGATAGACACACACACACACACACACAGACATACTCACACAGACGCACACATACATACACACATAGTGTTATACAATAATAGATACACAGATGTGACATATTTACATACAAATATATATATGCACACACATTTCATACATATACACACGCACATACTCATGTCCATATTCACAAACTTAAACGCACGCACATACATGTATGTGGTTACAGATAAGAAGCTTATTACATATCGTACCGCATGTTTTAACAAGCTGTTATTTAACTACGTTCCTGTAAGTACATTCCCCACGAAAATATCTAAATAGAAATATTATGTATTTTCTTCGCTACTTCTCTTATTATTTTTTTCTTTACTGACGTCATTGATTTTTATGGTTTAACTTTTACATAAACTTCTATTTCTATTAAGATAATAATATTAAAGAAATCATCAAATCTACCGTCAGATTACACGGAGAAAGTATTCGATTCTACTGCCAATATAGTGCCGAAAACCAAATGCGGTATTCGTTAAAGGTTTTGTAAGAAACTATATTTTTTGGTCTCTAAGTGCATCCGTTAGAATTAATTAATATTATCGCTTTTACTTTCCACTACATTGTATCTAAATACACTCATTATATAACTAATATCAAAATTATGCATACACACACACACACGCATACGAGGTCTGATCAATAAATATCTGGTCTGTTGCCATAGTAACGAAGCTACAGCACGCAGAGTGAAGCAGCTTGGCACAGGGTGACCTTAACCTCTGCTGTGCATGTAGATTAAGTTTTAACGTTCTAGCTCACCTCCGATGTTTACAACAGTGCTTCGAAATAACATGTGTAACGTGTGATCGTCGTATTGACTATGACAGAGAAAGTTGTCATGGCGATACCTGCTTAGAGGTACACGCAAAGTCGCAGAAAGTGTATGGAGAGGAGTGTATGAGTGGTTCAGACGTTTCTAGTATGGCCGAAATATGTCGATAGTGACGAACGTTCTGGGAGACCTGCAACCAGTAGAAATGAGAAAAGCATCGCAGATCTGCGTGCAGCTGTGAAGGGAAATCGTCGATTCGTCATCCGTGAGTTATCAGAGGATGTGCAGATTAGTTACGGTTCAGTTCAGTTCATTATCACTGAAGATTTGGGTATGAGACGCTTTCAGCTGACCGAAAGACACTCAGATTTCAGTTGCGCAAAATCTCCTTGATTGTGTCCAGAACGATGAAATCTTTTCGAAAACTTTGCGTAGGCTTCTGAGCAGATATCGCCAAACTTTTGGCAAGACTTGATGCAGATTCTCTGCTCAACTTTACCTGTCATGGTCAATGCAACGAACACATGCTACATACGTTACTTCGAAGCACTGCTGTAAACAACAGAAGTAAGTTAGAACGTTAAAACTTAGTACCCATGGACAGCAGAGTTCAAGGTCAATCTGTATCAATCGGCTTTACTCTGCGTGCTTTAGCGTCGCTACTATGACAACAGTCCGGATACATATTGATCAGACCACGTATATATATGTGTGTATGTCTCTGTGTCGATATACATATATATTTACACACACACACACACACACACACACACACACACACACACACACACACACACACACACACACTCACACTCATACACACACATGTGTGTGGATGTTTTTGTATATATGTCATGACTTGTCATTAAAATACGTATAAAATATTAAAAATATTAACATCAAGTAAAATGATATTGTATTGTCTTTTAATGATCGCTGGTCGTATGAAATAACATCAGCTCTATATCTTTGATTATGAGACATAAATATCATACGTCTTACTCTCGCGTTTAGTTCCTTTACATTATCCTTATCGATTGTTTGGTTCTTGAGCTGATTTCTTCTAGAAGATTGTGGTTGTTAACCACTGTTTGCATTTACTACACATCCTGATGAATGAAACTGTCTTACGAAGAGATTCATCGGGAAAAAAATTAACTTCATTTATTAACGCGCTAAATACCTAAGTTCGTTATAAATTATGATGGCAATATAGAAATTTAATGG
>NC_043014.1:20163046-20165546 GCF_006345805.1 Octopus sinensis | reverse complement strand
TACAATGTGTAGGATATTTTGCTTCTATTTCTAGCTCGTAGAGAGGTTATTTCTTAGTTTTATTCTATTTTGGGGATACCTCTTTGACTCCAAACTAACTTAATGATAGGAGAATCGCAACTGCAAGGCTGAGTTATCTGCCCATCATAATCCTCTTAGATGAATCTTGGGAATAGAATATGTTGTATTCCTTATGAATGCATGATTGTGTGTATGTGAACTTATGTGTAAATATGTGTGTATGATCCTTATGACACTGAACACAAGATCCCATGATTATGTAACAAGTATCTTTTAGTAGAACCTTCTTTAGTAAAACCGACTTGGAGTAAAATGCTGATAAAGTCTGTTCCGTGAGGGTGTTTCCTGCAATTCAGGAGGACATCCTTGTCAGACATAATGTCACGTTGAGCTTGCGCGACCGTTATGCAAATGGAGCTTGTGGAATACTCGGCCGTTTGCACTGCAATACAGCGAGTACGTCGTTATGTTGATCAGATATCTGGAATATATATTTTCGAGAGCAAAGCAAGATCGAGTAGTAGTTCTCAAAGTATGCTCTTAGAGCTTCGTGTAAAAATCTTGTTAAAATCTAGGAACAATATATTGCTTGTACTTGTATAATAAACAATTCCTGATAATATTTAATTATAAAAATATAATAGAAATTTTTATCCACCGATTGGTTATGGGGTTTTAACATAGTAAAATAAGAATAAAAAGCCCTTAGATAAAAAGTGGTTGAAAACCACTGATTTAAAGCGTAGGGATTTTTATAATGCCTTAGTCTAAAATCCTTCTTTCCTTGTTCTAATAATAGCAAGAATATTCAATAAATCTCCAATGATTGCTTAAATGTACTAAAAAAAAATTAAAAGAAAGAGCAAACAAGGGCACAAACAAGAGAACAAATAAGAGATATGACGTGAAGGCTTTCAATAGAAAGTGAAATAAGAAATAAACCAAATTAGATGACAAAGAAGAAAAGAAGAAAAGAATAATTTTTTCTACAAGTTTAAGAACACGCCTAAATCTCTCCCTGGTCTGTCTGTCTGTCTCTCTTTTCTATACTCTCCCGCTTGGACACGCATACGCACACACACACACACACACACACACCACATATATATATATATATGTATATATATATATATAATATAATATATATATATATATATATATATATATATATACATATATATATATATATATATATGTGTGTGTGTGTGTGTGTGTATAATCCCTCCAAAAGGATGTTATATCAACAGAAAAGGCTATATAGTCTTTGATCTATATAAATAACTTCAAAAACCAACAGAAAATATGAAAGTCCATTATACCAATGAAAGTAAATAATTAAACGAAAAAAAAAAACTAGTCAACATTATGATGATGATGATGATGATGATGAGGATAAAGATGATAACGATGATCAGGACGATGTTGATAATAATAATAATTATAGATTAATAATAATGGATGCAATAATATTAAAGTATTTTAAAAATATCTTTCAAAAATAATGT
Organism: Octopus sinensis; assembly: GCF_006345805.1. Taxonomy (NCBI): domain Eukaryota; kingdom Metazoa; phylum Mollusca; class Cephalopoda; order Octopoda; family Octopodidae; genus Octopus; species Octopus sinensis. Next base: position 20,164,020 of record NC_043014.1, on the reverse strand, counting down.
ATATACTGAAGAAGCAATTACGGCAGAGCGTCATCTCGAAATCAATATATAAAAAGTATGCGCGTGTGCGCATTACACACACACATATGTGTGTGTGTATATATATATATATATATATATATATATATATATGTATGTTTATACACGCACATTGATATAAGCACATATATATATATAGATATGTGTATATCAACATTTCATAAGTTTCTCTCTTTATGTTTGCGAAAGAGAAGTAGAGAGTGAGTGAAAGAAGCAAAGAAAGACAGAGACGTAGAAAGAAGGTATAAAAAAGTTAGTGCAGATGTGTGTATCTTCTGTGTGTATGCTGCTCTTGCATACGTATGTATGCCCTTAATGATCTTCGATACGCACACATGCATTCAAATATTTAGATATGTGTTTCTGAGGCGTGTATTAATGTAATTGCGTGTGTGTGTGTTTGTGTGTTGTGTGTGTGTTAGTGTGTGTGTGTGTGTGTTTGTGTGTGTGTGTGTGTTTGTGTGTGTGTTTGTATATGTGTATGTGTGCTTGTGACTATTTTTGTGTATGATAATGTATTAATATATGCTTGGGTACATATATGTATATTTGCATATATGTATGAGTCAATGTATGTCAAATCTCCTACAAAGATAATGTATTAGATAAATAAATGGATAACATCAAATGGAGCTTATGAAATTTGCAATTTATTTTTTATTTCAAACATAGCGTCGTCAACGTAGAATATTTAAACGAGGCAGCTGCGGCAACAGAGGAAATATAATTTAAATATACGCCATTTTGAAATTGACATCATTCTTTGAAAACAAATCTGTTCCACAATTATGCAATGCCATTACTTTGATACTATGCAAGCATGGCCGCGTGATTAAAATGTTCCCTTTGCAGTTAAATTTATCCATTTTTCTTGTAAAGAGGCATTCTCGCTTGTTGGAATTGCTACACCGAATAAGAGATATTACTTTTCATGG
>NC_043014.1:20113046-20158046 GCF_006345805.1 Octopus sinensis | reverse complement strand
TTTTCTTCCAATTTTCGTCACCTTTTTCCCCACTTCTACTCAAACCAATAGGGACATATCATCCATTTCTTCTTGTACTTTAGACTGTCATTTCTTATATCTGTTAACCGGTATTCTGGCCTGGGCTACAGTGCATGAAACAACAATCGTCATCTATACATCGTATGATAAAATATACCAATAAAAAGTAAGTCAAAACATTTTCGAAAACAAAATTAAACAAAAATATGCAACGTTATGCTGGCAACTGGAAATAAACCGGAATAATTACTGTGCAATCCATTAGGAGGAAAGCAAATATCAGATTCGGGGATTTATCATGAGCACAAGGAAAATTAACACTTCAACTAATGAACAACGAATGTTATTCACTATCCTATCACCACTATCATCATCACCACCATCACCACTACCACCGCTAACACCATCACTAGCATCACCATCCCTATGACCACTGCTGCCTCAATTATTACCAGCACCACCATTAACAACACTAACACCTCTACCACCACCAATACCATTACCACCTGTTTTGCCATCCGTTCTGGAGAGAGAGAAGGAGAGAATGAAAGAGAGAAAGAGAGAAAGAAAGAGAGAGAGAGAGAAAGAGAGAAAGAGAGAGATTAACATGGATTTGTTTGGATTTAAATTGCTTTTAAGATATTGATTGGACTAAATTGAAATTTGTTCAAAAGTTACACAAAAATAAACATACATATACAGACTGAATACACACAGACACATAGACTTATACGATGTCTGTGTGTGAGTGTGTATATACATACGTATAGAGACACATGCACAGAAGATTAGGAATAAAATAAATAACCAATTAGAGGAAACCAATCCACGCACAAACACGGAAGACACCCGCATACTGGTACAGTTTCTACGCGCACGCACGCACACACACACCACACACACACACACACACACATACCACACACACATATATGATAAAAATACATAGACAAATTTACGCACGCATACGCACATACAAAATTAGACAGATATACAGAAGGATAGTCATATAAACAAAGCTATGCGTGTTTAGAGTGTTTTAGAATGTATAGCTTAGGCTTTGGTAAATACCGAAGAATAGTGAGAAGATAAAATATATTTAACTTTGTAACGAAAGGTATGTTAGTTCGCTTTGCATCGAAATGTACGCCTAAATCAAATAATAACTGGCTTTATAATCAGTCGTTTTGCCTTTTAAAGGTGAACATTGTCTGAAAAGAGTGTGCTTAAAATATGCTAGGTGTGTTTATACACACACACACACCACACACACCACATACCACACACACATATATGATAAAAATACATAGACAAATTACGCACGCATACGCACATACAAAATTAGACAGATATACAGAAGGATAGTCATATAAACAAAGCTATGCGTGTTAGAGTGTTTTAGAATGTATAGCTTAGGCTTTGGTAAATACCGAAGAATAGTGAGAAGATAAAATATATTTAACTTTGTAACGAAAGGTATGTTAGTTCGCTTTGCATCGAAATGTACGCCTAAATCAAATAATAACTGGCTTTATAATCAGTCGTTTTGCCTTTTAAAGGTGAACATTGTCTGAAAAGAGTGTGCTTAAAATATGCTAGGTGTGTTTATACACACACACACACACACACATGCAAGTATATGTATATATGTATATACATACATACACACACACAAATACATATATATAGATATATACACACACATACGTAAATGCCGAACGATGAAATGAGTGCGCAACACCGCATTGGTGGATATATAATTTCTTTATTTGTGAATTAAGGCTACCATTGGTTTCATGTAAATTAAACTAGGGAATTATCCTAGTATCTTAACAATTTTTCAAGCCGATCACATGGAGAAAGATGTTCACCTCCATTTTGGAAAAAAGTCTTGCTTCGTTCATGGAGTTTGCATCTTTTGGAGTTTGTCTCCCTTGGAGTTGTCATTTCGGTTGATTTTTTAATAATTAATTATTTTGCATTATTTGTTTGTTTTTGTTCTGGACATGGTGTTCTTCTAATTGTATGTTGCGGTAGTTGGTCATTGGGGCACATTTTGCTTTTGTGTGAAGTTTGTGTGCTATGTGTGTTCACGTTTAGGAAAAGGGATAACACCTTTGGAAGGAGGCGAACACCTTTCTCTATGTGATCGGCTTGGAAAATTGTTAAGACACTAAGATATTTTCCTACTTTTCTTAACATAAAACCAATGGTAGCCTTAATTCTCAAATAGAGAATGTATATATATATATATTATATATATATATATATATATATATATATAATATATATATATATATATATATATAATATATATATTATATATATTATATTATATATATATATATATGTGTGTGTGTGTGTGTGTGTGTGTGTGTGTGTATGTATGTATGTATGTATGTATTTATAGTTATGGCATATTCTGTTAAGAACATCGAAGATCACAGTAGAAAGCTCGTCCACTTTCAGTTTTATCCGGTGCTCTCTAGTAGTAGTATTACGCATACTTCCAGTTTTGCGTTTGGGTATCTGTCATGTATGAATAGATACTTTAAAAAATTGGAATCAAAACGGACATTTATTTTTCATTCACAACGTAGACAATATTTGCATATCGCTTGAGGAAACACAGATTTCATGATACAAGGAAGCGGTTTCATATTTAAGTACCTGTACACTTCTAGCGTAGAAACAATTGTAATGATTAAGCAATAAATGTGAAACCGTACTCCTTGTTGACTCCAATTTTTCCAAATACATATATGTGTGTGAGTGTGTGTTTGTTTGTTTGCGTGTGTGTGTCTGTGTGTGTTTGTATGCGTGTGATTCTGTAGTATACACAATTAAAGAATTGGCTACTAATAGTTTCAGGCTGTAGAGATACAATAATTTGGCAGATCTATATAACATGACATGCGTCTCTAAGCTCAATGTATACGGTTAGGCCTATTTGATAACCGAGACGCTGGTCTAAGAGAAAGTGTGAAAAAGTGAGAAGTAAAGCGTGAAGACGTTTGATGCAACCAGTGTAACGAAAAGAAAGAAAAGAAAATTCAGAAAACCAAGATATTTATCCCCTTTGGGACCATAATTAATGCAGCTCTCTCTTTTTTTTATAATTTATTTTACTCTTTTTACTTGTTTCAGTCATTTGACTGCGACCATGCTGGAGCACTGCCTTTTGTCGAGCAAATCGACCCCGGGACTTATTCTTTGTAAGCCCAGTACTTATTCATTGGTCTCTTTTGCCGAACCGCTAAGTGGCGGGGACGTAAACACACCAGCATCGGTTGTCAAGCAATGCTAGGGGGACAAACACAGACACACACACGTATATATATATATATATATATATATATATATATATACGACAGGCTTCTTTCAGTTTCCGTCTACCAAATCCACTCACAAGGCATTGGTCGGCCCGGGGCTATAGCAGAAGACACTTGCCTAAAATGCCACGCAGTGGGACTGAACCCGGAACCAGGTGGTTGGTTAGCAAGCTACTTACCACACAGCCACTCCTGCGCAGGTGTAGAATAATATACGGAGAGGAGGCCAAAGTATGTGAGATAGCTACTAAATCCGGAGAGGGTGGTGAACTGCGGTTCGACAAAAGGAACATATTCACCTGATTGCATTTCTAAAAATTTTCGATGTAGAATTAAGTAGTGTGGTGGAACATTTAGATCCAAAAGGAATGTACTATATTTCAGCTTCGCTTATCTTGCATCTCGTTGATCCATGTATATATGACATAAATACCTTCATTTCAGTATATGCAGTTTAATGCTGGTCTTCAGATCCATAGTATCTGAAGAGTGAGGGCGCGTGGCTTAGTGGTTAGGGCATTCGGCTCATGATCGTAAGGTTGTGAGTTCGATTCCCGGCGACGCGTTGTGTCCTTGAGCAAGACACTTTATTTCACGTTGCTCCAGTCCACTCAGCTGGCAAAAATGAGTTGTACTTGTATTTCAAAGGGTCAGCCTTGTCACTCTCTGTGTCACGCTGATTATCCCCGAGAACTACGTTAAGGGTACACGTGTCTGTGGAATGCTCAGCCATTTGCACGTTAATTTCACGAGCAAGCTGTTCCGTTGATCGTATCAGCTGGGACCCTCGTCGTCGTAACCGGCGGAGTCTTTAAGTATCTGAAGACCATGGCTAGCGACTTTTGTGGCTTTATTTTTATCAATGTTTCGGAAAAAAGACTGGTGATTTGCATAACGGCTTTTAAAATTTCCTTCGCATAAACCGGTGTAAGCTTTATTTCCGATTACATTGTATTTGAGCACTGCTGTAATGTTGGCTTCATATAAACTGGGTTTATCAAACACGTCTGATCAAGTGAGCAAGCTTCAGGGTCTCAACAGTTACAACCGGGAATGGGCTCTTGGTATACATCTCTCTGTCTCTCTTTCTATCTATCTATAGTTATATATATATATATATATATATATATATATATAGAGAGAGAGAGAGAGAGAGAGAAAGAGAGACAGAGAAAGAGAGACAGAGAAAGAGAGACAGAGAAAGAGAGAGAGAGAGAAGGTAGATAGATAAATAGATCGATAGATTGATAGATTGATAGATAGATAGATAGATAGATAGATAGATAGATAGATAGATAGATAGATAGATAGATAACTCAGACAGAAAATAGCATTCACGAAATTACAATCATTTCGACTTATTCTCTCGCTATTGTAGCTAATAGGTAAGATGCTGTGCAGTCAAATTGTCTTGCATGACAAGTGTAGAAAGCGCTTCCCCAGGTGACGTGACTTTTTAAAGACCTCCTCGCTATATCCTCTTACCAATTCATTTTGCCATATAATAATGTATAACTTAATATGTATTGCATTCTAACAGTCCTCAGACGAAATTGAGAGACAAGATACGTTGCAGTAAAAAAAAAAAAATGAAATGCATCGATAAAAATTAATAGATAAATAAGAAAAAAAACATCGATACACTATACATGCTAACAAAGTAAAAGATAGAAAATACACAGGTAAGTACATATACGAAGCCAAAATAAAGATATAAATAAATAGTAATCCCCCACCCCAAATATTCTTTTCTACTCTAGGCACAAGTTTTTGGGGAGGGGGCCAGTCGATTAGATTGACCCCAGTACGCAACTGATACTTAATTTATCGACTCCGAAAGGATGAAAGGCAAAGTCGACCTTGGTGGAATTTAAACGCAGAACGTAAAGACAGACAAAATTCCGTTTAACCCGGCGCATTAACGTTCCCCGCCCCAAATATTATAGGGTTCGTTTGGTTATAAATTCCCATTAGAAGTATCATGAGGAAGAACGAATGAGAGATAACGGAATAAGAAATAACTCTTGTAAACCTTACTGTTGTTGCTGATTTTTATTGTTGCTAATATTTAGAGTTCTTATAAAATCTGGCAGAAACGTCAGCACTCCGGGCGAAATGCTTAACATTATTTCGTCTGTCTTTTTGGTCTGAGCTCAAATTCCGCCGATGTCGACTTTGCTTTTCGGGCCTTATGCCTAGAGTAGAAAAGAATATTTTGTGTTCTGCAGATATTATTGGTTTCACCGTCGCTGGCAATGTTTCCTTTGCTGCTGCTACTATTATTACTTTCGTCGTTTCTACTTCCATTAGTGTTTATTTTCGGTGGGATGTTTGTAGCTTTGTTTGTGTTGCACAGTTCAATAGAGTTCCCAATTTAACGAAATGTCTAAATGGATAACATCCAATAAATATATGTCAATATGAAATATACTGGATGATTTTTTTCTCTCTTTCATGAGGTTAAGTACAGGATACTTTACAGTATGAAAAAGACACTATTGGCATTCATTCAACAAAGCACATAACTTGGGCACTCCTGTAAACGATTATCTTTCATTCTTTGCTTGTTTCCACCGTTACACTGCGGCCAGGCTGGGGTACCGGCTTCAAGAATTTTAGTCGAACGAATCGATCCCAGTGCTTATTTTCGCTTTCAGCTTGGTACTTATTCTACTGTTTTCTTTTGTCGAACCAATAGTTTACAGGGAGGTAAACACACCAAGATCAGTTCCCAAGAATTAATATTGGTAGGAGACAATCATAGACCCGACGGGTTAATTTAATTTTCTGTCCAACAAATCCATTCACAAGGCTTCAGCTGGCCCAAGGCCAAAGTAGAAGACAATTCCCAAGGTACTGCATAATGGGACTGAACCCAGAACCTTGTGGTTGGGAAGCATGCATCTTACTACATAGCCACGCCTCGCTATTTCTTTTCTAATTAAGTCGACAATACCATCTAAAGAAAATGTCTTAATTACTGCAGGAAATGCCTTTTCGTTTTGCTAAAATCAATTGAACTTTTCTAAGATCTGATAAACTATTTCTTCAAATAACGAATAAATGGTCTGTGCATGAATTTATGATTTATATTGTTCGGTATTGAGATCCCTACATACATACATACATACATACATACATACATACATACATACATACATACATACATACATACATACATACATACATACATACATACATACATACATACATACATACATACATACATACATACATACATACATATATAAGTGATCAGTAACTTGAGTGACCTAAATAACGTTTTTGGTATTGCTCAGAATATATCTTTATCGAGGTCAGATAAAGCTTCACTGCAATACAAAGTCCTACCATATCATATTTCCATATCACTTCAACTTAGTTTTATTTGCTTTTTTGTATTATTCTTTCTTTCACTCATAATACACGGTTTACTATTATTTCCTCATGGTTCCCGGTCCTACATTCTTTGCCGTGTAGCGAGTTTTGGGAGAGATATGCTAGTGTTGATTTTCCAGATCTATGCAATAGTCGATTAAGTGTGGAGAGATTAATGTACAGAATGAACACATCATTAAATTCGGCAAAACTAGCGTATTTGAAACGGCTGTAAGCAAGGTATAGATTATTATTATGAATTAACAATGTGTAATTCTGCACTCTTCTTTGTGGCATTACAAATACACACAGAAACACACGCATATATTCACATCATTATATAATATATAATATATATTTATGTGTGTGTGATTCATAGTTCAGTGTTCTTAAGTGCATTAACCATGTTCTAAATAAGGGATACAATACTGTTTTCAGAAGCAATTAGCATCATGCATAATGATGATAATGATGATGACAATAACGACAATGAACACGGAGATGAGTGTGTGTGTATATATGTATATACATACATGCATACATACATATATATATGTATATATATATATATATATATATATATGTATATATATATATATATATATATATATATATATATATATATATATATATATTATATATATATATATACGCATGCGTACAGACACAAACTCACCAATATATATGCGAGTTATTACAAGCATCTAACATAATTACACATTTCTAATTAATTTTCAGTTATGGGAGAATTCGCAAAGAGACTACATGAACTCTTGTCCTTATTATAATCGATACCTAATTATTATAATTATTCTTTCACTCAGTCCGTGTTTTCACTATACAATGGAGAACAGCACCTTATGACTTACGCACGCACGTAGCACAGTGTGTTTTGTGTGTGTGTGTATGTGTGTGTGTGTTGTGGGGGTCTGTGTCATTCGGTCGTGTAGAAATTATAATACATGCTCAGTCCCTTGCAATGTTATGTGGCGTATGTGTGTATGTCTTCTGGTTTGAGTTATGCATTTGTCTTCATATTCGCGTGCTGCTGCCAAGACATCTGTGGGTGAATAGTTTTGTTTGTATCAATCCTAGATTCATTTATTTCCGACTGTCTCCAGTTGGATTGTCTCTTTATTTCCATCAAAGGAATATTGTTGTTCGTTGGAATTGCTACTACTATTAGAAAAGTTGTAGTTTTGTGATGGACTTTGACAATAATATCTTGTTGACAGTTTATATTTATGGCCCAGCGTTTATGAAAAGGAATGGCTTAGAGTATTGTCAAACTGTCATTACCTGAGATATTTTTCTGTTCGAGATGTTTGTTGGTGCCATGTCAACCAATTGGAACATAACTGACAGTTTCCACTATATGAAACATCCACACACACACGCGCGTACGCACATACACAAACGTACACACACACACAAACGCATGTGTTTGCGTGAGATAGAGTGAGAACGAGAGAAAGAGAAATAGATAGATAGACTTAGAGAGAAACGAGAGAAAGAGAGATACATAGATACGTAGAGAGAGATAGAGAGACAGGGGAGGGTGTGGGAGAGAACCGAGAGAGAGATCAACAAGCATTTCCCTAAATGAGGGTAAATCTAACCTTCTTTCAACCCGGGGTGGGAGGTATTCAAAATTCAATCATTATTTTATTTATTTATCCCTCTTCTTATTTATAGGCAGAATTTATATTAAAGATCGCTCGACCAACTTTCTATAATAAGGCTTATGTCAATGGTAAATGTTGTTATGTGGTGGGCTAGTCTGAAGTGAGGGAGGAGAGGGACTTTCCTTTTCGATCATCGAATATTTCGAGATCTAATAGGAAAAGAAAAGGAGATTTGAGAGAGAATTGCTTTCCTCCAGTGAGGTTCTGTATATTTAGTGGTTAGGATGATCTTGGAACAGTTCGTTTCTTTGAATGGCTCTAGTTAGGGAATCGCAGCAAGAAAATCTCATCATCCATTCATTCACATATTGTTTTTTCATTGTTAATTTCGCTTCCTTTCATACGTTTTTCCTTACCCGAATATATATGTAAGCACGCCCACAAATTGTAATCTATCTTTTAACATTCCACTCTTTTGATACTTTAACAGAAAGAATTGCTAGAGTGTAAGATAAAATGGTCGGCATCATTTCTTCAGGGTGTGTGCGATGCGCTGCCACATCAGTTTCTGCCGCATCAAATTCACTCACAAGGCATTGGTCAGCCCGAGGATGAATCTGAAACAGAATGGCTACGAAGCAAAATTCTCAATCAGACAGCCACGATGCACGAATGCACAGCAATGACTGTGTATATACACTGCCTGCCATGATTGTGCCATATAATATATACGTTTACGCTCGTGCGTATGTGTATATATTTGTGTGCGTGCATGCATGTGTGTGTGTATGTCTCTCTCCATATCTCTCTATTTTCTCCCCCTCTCCCCCTTCTCTCTCTCTCTCTCTCTATATATATATATATATATGAAGATATTGCCTAAAAGTAGAAAGCCAAGGACAATCTGACCGATTGCTTCTTCACAACCTCCATCGATTCTGTAGTAACATTTTTATGCTATTCTGCTCCATTATGTTTCTATTGCATTCTATAACGCGCTGACTTCAAACCTGGTGTGGCTTGGCACCTATTTCAGAAATTCTTACCATTATTGCCATTATAGCTTAAACTGACGCAAACGAAATCAGAAAATGCTAATTATAGAAATATTGCCATTCAGTTTATATGCCTCTAACTGTTTATTAGCAGAATCCAATCATGGTATTCGCTAATTAAATATATTGATTGATTTTCTAGACGTAATGCTAGAAATTGATACTGTGACGGAAATGAGTTTTACAGTATTTATGACTTATTTCTAAAGTATTTGAACATATATACTTGGATGCCTATCTGTATCATATGGTATTGAAACCGAGTCGCCAATGAGGTAAACTGAAAGATATTTTTTCTTTTCTTCATTATTTGCTCTAAACTGTCGGTGGAATAGAAATGTGTAGTGCCTTTCGAAATGCTTGTAATATCTAGGCAAAACGTTTTAAGTATTGGGATATCTTTCCGTTTCATTCTTTCGGCCTCGATAAAATAATTACCAATGAAATTTTGGGGTTGACCGATTCAACGACAAGGACTTTGGTTCGATCTGTCAACAAGGGATCCTCTATATAGTCAATTACAAGAAATAATAGCCAAATTTCCTCAAAATATATTCTTCTCTCTGGAGATAGGAAGGACACATTGGATAACGTACTACAAGATATATTGTATCAAAATAAAATGGGGTAGTTGTGGTTCTAATGTTTTGATCCCTAGCTTGCTTGGGGAGGGTCAACAACAATAACAACAACAACAACAACAACAACAATGAAAACAACAAAAACAAAAGCAACAACAGGCAACCATTATTACTTAGATTACAATAAAGCGGAAGTACTCATATAGTTTAGAGGCTCTGTGAATGTAAGGTGGGTAGATTAACGCCGGCATAGAAACGTGGAGAGATGCAAGTGAACAAAGAAAACGTCAGGCAACGGAACAGCGAGAGAACTTTGATCTAAGCAACCAAATCTCCACAAATCACATTTTAGCCTCTAAGATTTTTATCTTTTTTTTGCTCTCATGATTCTGATTTTATTGAAGTTTTCATTCTCGGTGCTATTAGTCTTTGGTTTACAATTTGTTTCCTCGTGTATGCATAAAAGTATTTATGTATGAATGTATGTATGTATGTATGTATGTATGTATGTATGTATGTATGTATGTATGTATGTATGTATGTATGTACGTATGGATGTATATATGCAAGTATGTAAGCATATGTACACGTGTGTATATGTTTGCATATGTATAAGATGAAGTTTACCTTGATATTTTCATATTGGTTTGTAGCACAAATCGTTCATTCTACTTTTTATAGATGCAATGTAGCTACCTTGTAAAAAATTCCCTGCCATCTAAATTGCAGCAGAGCCTTCTGATTCCATGCAAAGAGGCTGTTCACGATCATCCTTTGCACCACTACTCAAACATGATGTTTTAGCTCTCCTGCTGAACATATCTTAATTTGCTGATTGCCTTGCCTACAGCTCTGCATCACAAAAACTCAATGAATCTTTAAACAAACATATTTCTTCATTTTCAGTATCACCACTATTCACGCTGTCTCCAAATGCGAATGCTTCTTTCAATTTTCCAACTCAATGAATCGAACGTTACCGATTACATTCCGTCACATTGCGATTCAAAGCTCTTATTCTTACCGATCCGTTTATCTCCTCTCTCTCTCATTCCATAGTAAGCCATCTCAATATTTGGAATAAAAATATTGAGACCTATCCTGAAGAAAAACAGCTTCTCTGATCCTGCTAACCACAGACCTAATGTTCAGTCTAATTATTTTAATGTGGTGGATAGTTTATACCATTAGCCCCTAAACTTTTGGGGGCTACCCCTCCCCCGGCACCCAGGCCACATTCCTAGTGCCACCTAGTGCCTCACTACCACACACGTAGACTAATTTCTGAAGCTAATTCGAAACATTATTTCACAAATAAAACTTAACCTAACAGACTCATTATTTGGGTTTTTAACATCTATTTTCCCCTTTGGCTATCCAACTATCGCATAATTTTTCTTCAACACCCCTCTAGATCTTTCCACCGCCTTCAGAGGATAGGGGACAGTACCGCCCACTTTGGGAAGCATTGGTTTATAACATTGACTCCTTAGTGACCTTTCTGCATCCTTTTCCTGGAATGTAATCCCCTAAGACACTCCTTAGTAATCTCTTGTCCTTGAGCAATGGCGTTGTATTTGATTTTAGCAAAAGCACTTTTTAACTGTGTCTGTCGTGAAAATCTTTTCGCGAAGTTAATTAACTAAGGATTTTCTCCTTTCTCATTTCATTAATGAGAAGCTTCCTGTCATATCACGCCATTACAGCGAGTGTTGTGAAGGTAAACGCCATCTTACTCACTGCTAACTCTTTGCCGTACTATCTGCTACAGTTTTCCTGCATTATTCAAACTCCGTATAAACAATGTACTTTCATGTCATTTAAATAATGTACAATTGTATAGAATCGTGATCATTCTTCATTTTTAATATTTCACACAGTGCAATCTTACAACCTAAACCTCGAATACACGATCTACGAATGTCTTGCAACAGTGTTCGTAATTATCTCTGCCGGCATCAGCTTCTTTATTAGACCTTTCTAGCATGGACTCCTCTTCTTCTTCTTCTTCTTCTTCTTCTTCTTCTTCTTCTTCTTCTTCTTCTTCTTCTTCTTCTTCTTCTTCTTCTTTCCCCTCTACTTCCCTGCTTCTTCTTCTCCTTCCTCCTCCTCCTCCACTTCTGATTCCTCCTCCTCCTCCACCCCTCCTCCTCTTCTTCATCTTTTCTCCCCCCCTCTTCTTCTCTTCTTTTTCTTTTCCCCCGCCTCCTCCTCCTCTCTCCTCCTCCTCCTCCTCCTTCTTCTTCTTCTTCTTCTTCTTCTTCTCCTTCCGACTCCGGCTAAATTTGATCTCAGTATGTGAATTCGGAAGAAATGTCGCTAAACATTTTGTTCGGCACAGTAATGATTGAGCCAGTTCGTCGCCTTACATTTGTCATAGTATATTGGTTTCACATTTTGGAACAAAGCCAGTAGTTTTGTGGAATGGTCTAAGTCGATTACATTGACCCAGTGCTCATCTTGTACATATTTTGTCGACTCCCAAATGATAAAATTGAGCTCAGCTGAGTTTGATCTCAAACACAAAGACGGACGAAATGAATGCCGGTGCAATAATCACTCTACCAGCTCGTCGCCTTTAAGTTGTCCTAGAATATTACTAAATAAATGTGTTTTTACGTGTTTCAATTGAAACACGTTAATGTTTCCCCTTGTACTTTTGTTCATACCGGTTTCATATCGTTTAAAAATGCTGACTAGTATTTGCTATTCAATGTCAGGTTAACCAACAATAAACTTTAATTCTTCATAAATACGTTATTTAAATAATGGCTTTGCTTGAAAGGTCAAACCCCCAATTCCCCTCATACTATACTGCTTATCTTGCTTTCGAATCAGATCAACAATAAACCTAATTTAGTGATGTTAAATACATATGCATACACGTATACACAACATGTGTGTGCGTGTATATATATATATATATATATAATATATATATATATATATATATAAGAGAACAAAGTGTACGTACGCCGCTATATATATATATATATATATTATATATACTTACAAAATGGGACAAGAACGCAGTGTATATATATATATATATATATATATATATATATATATATATATATATATATATATACATACGTATATGTACGCACATGTACACATACACTCATGTATATATATATATATATATATACATGCATACACATTCATACACAAACATACACACATACATGTGTAATATGAATTATATGTATGCATGTACAATGGAAGCGGTTTACATTTTGAGTCTCTACCACAACCGACTATTGTCATTGTGTTCTTTGACATGTTTCCCAAAGAAGATAGATAACGTTTCTGAGATTGTTATAGACATTGTCCTATGAGGTTAAAGTTGGATAATCTAATCAGAATACAATTACTGATGACAATACAGTGAGCAGTAGTGCTACTGGCTGGCAGAGACAGCGTTTTACATTAACATCCAGCATACCAAAAAACATAACATCCAGCATACCAACAAACATTAACATCCAGCATACCAACAAACATAAACAATACTGCGACTGGCAGTAAACATAGCTCAATGCATTACATTTATGCTCATGATTTTTAGCGTAATATTCCGGTATTTCGGAAGGTGTACAATAAGTAACATCGGCCTCAGTACGTGATTTTTATTTATTTATTTACCGACCACAGAATGTTGAAAGATAAAGTCAACTCTACGAGGATATTGACTCAGCAGCGAATATAATTAAATTCAACTAGGAATTTCACTCGATTCATTATCGATAATGCGAATTCACCGTTCTTTTTAATACCTAATGATCCACCGCTCTTTTTAATGAATAATGATAATAATGTATTTTCTGTTTTTTTTTTAAATTTTGAATTATAAACAAGTGGATTAAGTTCTGCTCTTAGTTCGCATTATAAACAACACGAAGCTTGTTGACGAGCGCCATATTCATAATGTTCTTACACATAAATTATTTAATGAAAATCACCAGCATCAAGATTTGAATTTGATCGAATATATTAATGATAATAATAATAATAATGTTATTTATTATTATTACTATTATTATTATTATCATCATCATCATCATCATCATCATCATCATCATCATTATTGGTATTCTTATTATCACTATCGTTATTATTATTATTATTATTATTATTATTATCATTAGTAATTATTATTATTATTATTATTATTACTATTATTTTTTATTATTATTATTATTATTCAATAGTTTTATTTTTATAGCGTGCATTCACTTCACTACCGAGCGCAGCTCTGTGTGCCTTGGGTATGTGATTTGTTGTGATGCTCTGATGGTTATTGTATGGAAAGTGTTCTGCGTAGGATGTGTGCAGTGCCTAGTAGTGCAATTTTCTGTATGTCATATGTGTTTGTAAGTCCTGGTGTTTTTGTTATGCATTTGTCTGAATATTTTTTTATCATGCCTAATGCACCTACTATGATAGATTTCTGTTTTTAGATTCCACATTCTGGTTACCTCTATTTCCAGGTCTTTGTATTTTGAAAGTTTCTCCATTTCTTTTAGAGACACGTTGTCATCTGCTGGTATTGATACATCAATTAGAAAGCATTTTTTTTCTTCATGATCTCTGACAACTATATCTGGTCTGTTGGCCTTAATTTCTCTATCTGTGTGTATCCCAGAGTATGGTTGCTTTCTCGTTTTCTGTGACCTTTTCTGGTGTGTGCCTATGCCATTTTTTTTCTGTTGTTATTCCATAATGTTGGCATAGCTTCCAGTGTATGTACGTCCCAACTCTGTCCTGTCTGTGAATATATTCCTTCTTAGCCAGGATTGGGCAGCCAGAGATTAAATGATTTATTGTTTCTTGTCCATCTCCACATATTCTGCAGTTACTTGTTATATTTCTTTTCATTACATGCTTTTGGTAATTTCTGGTGGGGAGGCTTTGGTCTTGTGCTGCAATTAAAAATCTCCCTGTCTTTGCTTTGAGTCCTGAGCTTCTCAACCATTGCTGGGATTTTTCTTTGTCTATTTCTTTTGCATTTAGTTTAGTCCAGTATTTGCCATGAAGGGGCTTTTCTTGCCATCGTTTTATCATGGTTCGTTGCTGTTCTAGTTTTAGTTTGGATTTCATTTGTTTTATAGCTTTTGTTGTTTCTTCTTCATCATCTTCTTTTTCTTCATATTTGTTAGGTGGTATGATTTCTTGTTTGTAATTGTCAGCTTCCTTAAATACTGAGAACATTTTTTTGTTTTGCTCGTGTTTTGCCGCTATTTGTATCAGTTTTCCTTCCTTCTGAAGTAGATATTTTTGCAGTCCTATGGTGATTATTTAATAGTAGTTTTCCAGCTGTATAAGGTCTCTACCACCTTCTATACATTGTATATATAGTCTTTCTATGTCAGATGCATCCTAGATTCTGTCATTATGTTTCTTGTTTTCCTATCTATTTTGGTCAGTTTATTTAGTGTCCAGTTAAGGATATTGTAGCTGTAACTTATAACTGGGACAGCTAAAGTTTTAATACCTATTATCTTGTTTTTAGCATTGAGCTCTGTTTTTAGTATTGTTCTAACTCGTCTATAACATTCTTTTTTTATTTTCTCTTTCATTTGTGTGTGTAGTGTCTTATCTAGTTCATGGATTCCTAAGTATTTGTAAGTTTGGCTTTGGTCTAATTCTTTTATTTCATTGGTTTTATCTAGTGTGATGTTGCTACTCTTAACTAGTTTTCCTCTTTTCGGGGTTACTTTGGCGCATTTTTCTAATCCAAGTTTCATATCTATTTCTTTGGTAAATCCATGAACTGTCTTTAGTACTGTTTCCAGCTATTTGTCATTTGCAGCGTATAGTTTTAGGTCATCCATATATAAAAGGTGGCTGATCGTTTTGCTGTAACATTTATATCCGCATCCAGTTCTAATTAGCATATCAGATAGAGGTGACAGTGCCAAGCAGAAAAGGAGTGGAAAGAGCGTGTCTGCCTAGAATATTTATCTTCTAATGGGGATGGCTTTGGTTTTCATGAGTCCCTCTTTTGTTTGGAGCTGTAGCACTGTTTGCCATTTATTCATAGAGTGTCCTATGTATTTTATAATTGTTGGTGCTATTTTGTTAATGGCTAGTGTTTCGAGGATCCATGTGTGGGGGATGCTATCAAACGCCTTTCTGTAGTCGATCCATGCCATACTGAGGCCTTTCTTCTTTCTGTGGCTGTCTTCAGTTATGGCTTTATTGATCCTTAGTTGATCTTTACAGCCGTATGAGCCTTTGCGGCATCCTTTCTGCTCTTCTGGAAACAGTTTGTTTTCGTCCAGGTGCTTGTTTAATCTTTGTGATATTACTGCAGTAAATGCTTTGTACATTGTAGGGAGACAGGTTATAGGTCTGTAGTTTTCTGGTTTTGCTGTCTCATTTGATTTGGGAATTAAGATGGTTTTCCCCTTCGTGAGCCATTCAGGCATTGTCTCTGGCTCTGCCAGTATGTTGTTAAAGCTTTCAGCCAGCTTTTTGTGCATTCCTGTTAGATATTTCAACCAGAAGTTGGGGATCTTGTCATGCCCAGGTGCCTTCCAGTTGCTTAGTCTTTCCAGTGCCTGGGTGACCTCTTCAGTTGTTATGGGGGTCCAAATTTGCTCAGATGCTATGTTTGTTGTTTTAATACTCCTTTTTTTTTGGTTGTTCATTCGCCGACCGTATTCATTTCCAGAATTCTTCCACTTCTTCTGCCGTTGGTGCTGCAGTGATTTCTATTTTATTCTTTGCCAAGTTCTTGGTATAACTTTTTGGGGTTGGAGTTGAACTGTTTGTTTTGTTCAAAGAAACGTTGGCGTTTCTCATACCGGCGGATCCTTTGTGCTTTGGCAAGGATATCTTGCTTTAGTTTTTCTTTTATCTCAGGTAAATCTTTTTCTGTGATGTTGTATTTGCACAGTATTTTTGTTTTCTTTTTGTAGATTAGTAGCGTTGTCTACTGATTTCGTTAAGGATCGATATATCTTTTCTCATTTTTTTGTATTTTCTTTTGGATGTTATTTATCCACAGGGTTTGTTTGGGTGGTGGTACTCCTGTTTGGATGGGTTTGAGGGAGTATCCAGCTTCTTCTTCTTCTTCTTCTTCTTCTTCTTCTTCTTCTTCTTCTTCTTCTTCTTCTTCTTCTTCTTCTTCTTATTATTATTATTATTATTATTATTATTATTATTATTATTATTATTATTATTATTATTTATTATTATTATTATTATTATCATTATTATTATTATTATTATTATTATTATTATTATTATTATTAGTTTTTGGTGTTGTTATTTGAGTTGAAGTAACGTTGAAGACAATTTCCATTCATCATTCCAGAGTGAATAAAATAATGCTAGTTGTCAAATTCTACTTCAAATCTTATCTACTAGATCTGTTGCCTAAAATCCCTTGTCGTGTGCATATTTAAGAACTCATTATCAATGTTTTACTACTACTACTACTACTACTACTACTGCTGCTGCTGCTACTGCAACTACTACTACTACTACTACTACTACTACTACTACTACTACTACTACTACTACTACTACTACTACTACTACTACTACTACTGCTACTACTACTACTACTTAGTAGTAGTAGCAGTTGCTGCAGCAGCAGTAGTAGTGGTAGTAGCTATATTCTGAGTTTCCCCGCTTCTGATTCTTTTAATGGTCCAACATTTGGAAATGTGAAAACCAAACAGTCCAGTTCCATATCTATATGGTTGCTGGAGTAAATAAAAAAAATAGCAAGGCAAAGACAAAAAGTGGATTACTGGACGCTGATCTTCTTTAGAACATGGATAAATTAAATGACACCTACATTGCGCAACCAATTGTATTATTTTTGATAATACTAAAATGAATAAATAAATAAATAGTAATAATAATAATAATAATAATAATAATAATAATAATAATAATAATAATAATAATAATAATCCTTTCTACTAGAGGTACAAAGGCCTGAAATATGGGCGGAGGGAATTAATCGATTACACCGACGCCATTGTTTCACTGGTACTTAATTTATCGACCCCGAAAGGAGGAAAGGAAAACTCGACTAGAATTTGAACTCAAAACGCAGTGACGGGCGATATACCACTAGCATTTCGTCCAGCCTGCTAACAATTCTGCCAGCTCGTCACATTAGGCTTCTGAAAGTATTGGTTTCAAAGTTTGGCATAAGGCATAAGGAGGGGGTAAGTCTATTACATCAACCTAAGTGCATGACTGGTACCCATTTTATCGACCCCGACAAAGCAAAATCAAGCTCGGTGGACGGACGAAATGGCGCTAAGCATTTTACTCGGCACGGTAACGACTCTTCCAGCTCACTGCCTTAATAATAATGGCAATAGTAGAACAACAACAACTAATAATAATAATAATAATAATAATAATAATAATAATAATCTCATTGTAGTGTTGTAGATCATAATGATAATGAAGGTGATTTCATTTACTGGTGACGATAGGAGAACATGTAGTTCGACAAAGCGATTCTAGTGTAGCCGATATTTGCCGCAGATAGATTCAGTGGCTTGTAATTTTTCACTCGTTGCCCCTACTTTCATTCTATTTTTAAACTGCACGATATTCTACGTTGAAAACCTCTTTTTAATTGCTATAAATTGATTATCAAAAACTTAACTATCTACTTTGTTTCAACTGATGGCAAACCGATTCTTTGGAGAGTGTGTGTTTATGGCCCTGAATGGAATAAAATTATTTCCGCCTCTTGTGTTGTGAGGTTTCTGTAATTTTAGTTGGAATTCATTAACTTCCAGTTGTCCTTCTGCTATTACTGTGGTCATGGTGCTGTTGTTTCTCCTTTTTTGAAATAGATTTAATAAAGAGCCGTTCTTTCGTCACAAAGACCCGTATATACAATGCAAAGCGTGTCACATAAAAGGATTATAATATATTTAGGAGCGTTCATATTGATAATAAACGCGTAGATAATAAAAGCTAAATGCAACATATTAACACAGGTTAGAAATTTACTACACAGCACCGACAAAGGACTGAAATTCTTTCGATACATATAATTGGACAATCCTATAAATCAGAGTATTTTCTATTCCGAAGTCTTCAACCTGATTTTTCCGAAAACACCTGCAATAACCCGCGGGTATTTATTACTGTCCTTCGTGATTTCCCTTCATTTTCCAAGCACCATTACTGAAAAATGGAACAACGAGAGGTCTGTTATTCATTATCTTCGCCTGACCCTTTGCTGGTAATGGATTGCTCATTTACTCATTATTATTTCTCGTCGTCAGTCACCCACCTAATCATAGTGGCACTTAGATTGACACATATTTGATATCACTCTTATTGTACTCAAACCTGCTAGTGGTGTTGCTTTGGAAACATTAATAGCAGTACATCTAGTCTTTTCTGTGAATGTCTGCCGTTGTCATTGCCTTACTTATTGATTGTATATATTGACAGAAAGAAGACCCCAAAGTGTCCTTAGCAACTACTGGCGTAGCTGATCCTTAATATCTGCTCCATTAGTGTTACTGATCTCAAGTATAGTCTTGTGTTCTCTGGTGGCCAACATATTTTTTATGCTAATGCAGGCGCAGTAACTTTAACCGTATTTTAGAGATCAATGCTGTGTCACAATTCTCTGAGCAGTCATGTGACATACCGACTCTCTGCTCCTCACCTGGTTAACTGACTTAAAGAACAGGTACGTCATTTCGTGTATGCTACTTTGGTCGATGAAGTACACACTCTGCCAGACTCCGCTCATGGCCAACTTCAATTTCTCTCTCGGGGTCATAATGAAACCCCTCTGAATTTTTGAAAAGCAATAATATGTAATTTTGTTTCTCAAGCACTGGATAAAATATTCGGATAACAACTCACTATTTTGTGAAATGCTACTTTCATGCTTCTTTCTTTACCCAGAGTTGACAAATATCAAGAACCCTGTTTACGTTTACAATACTAGAAAAACAGTATCTTGTTATTGTAATTCCCGTTAGCATTTTAGCATGTCATATTATGACTGTATTTATAATTCAATCTGTTACTTTGTGATTTTTACAGTTTCTCTTTATAATAATTTGTTTTATTTGGTAGGAGGGCATATTTGTTGCAACCATCGTTGTGGCCAGCACTTCGTCTCCTAATCTCAGAGGCGGCTATATCGAATCACAAATAAAATATGGATAAACAATGAAAAAATACATAAGAACAGACATTATTTTCTATCCAAAAGTAATGGGGGGACGTTCAGATATTCTGCTGCCATTTATTGGTAGAAAGAAGAAGAAAAATAAAATACATTTTATCGTCATGTAATTCTGAAAGGAAATATCTTCTGAGCGGAGTTGTGTGAAACATGACCGTTCACAGCACATTTGATATGTGATTTATAAAATACTATAAGACAAAAACAAAAAAAAAAACAAAAAAGAAAAAAAATCCTTGAAGAAAAATTTCAACAAAAAGCTCATACGATAAAGAAAACCAAATTTATATGGTAATGGACATTTTATATTATGTTACATTCTATCAATTTACCCGGAGAAAAAAAAAGAAGAAAAATAGAGAGCAAAATATAGAAATTTCAAAACATGAAATAGAAAAAGGAAATAGTTTCAGTAAAGATTATTCAGAATAATGATGGTATAGTTATTAACTTTGAACAATTAAAAGATTAAGCTATAATAATGATAATAACAATAATGATAATAATTATAATAATAATGATAATAATGATAATAATAATTATAATTATGATGATAATAATAATAACAACAATAATAAAAATAATAATAATAGTAATAATGATAACAATAATAAATATAATAATGATTTATATTATTATAGTGATGTTGATGATACTCTTTTCATGATCTTGAAGAATCCACACATACACAGCGAAACATCACACAAATGGAGTTTACGAAGCATGTGGGATATATAAATAAGCAGAATGAAAAGAAAAACGACATACAAAATATTGTGACAGGTTTAAAATTTTAATACACAAAACAAATACCAATAAAAGGAAGCCAGTCATATAGAGTTTAGGATCCACCTCCGCGGTACGATCAGAGGAACATGCCTCATGTTTATCCGCTTCCTTCGCCTTCTGTATAGAAAGTTTGCTGAAATCAACAACTCAGTGGTAACAGTAAACGCCTGTTACATCGTCCGTGGAGTGACTTCTTTGCGGTTTACAGTTTTACTTAGGGATGTAGTCTATTATTTCCATGCTTTGATAAGCTCTCCTTATTGCTTCCTCAATCAACTTCGTACTCTCTTTGTTGTCCATCAGCTCATTCAGACCTATTGGTTTTGCTTATGATACGGAGAAGACTGAAGCCCAGGCATTCGGTAGGTATGGGTGCCATTTTGTTATAATCGCAGAAAAGGATGACAAGAAAACTTCACCCAGTTCGAAAAGAACTTGACGATAGACTGTCAGTCAGTTATTCTGACGGTGTAACGGTTCTCTTAATATAACACATAGATTGCTCGCCATCTTGCAATACTATCCCTATGGCCTTTTATATTGCACCACTGCGGAACGGAGCTCATAAGTGAAATAGTAAGCTTCAGAATTTATTAAGACTTGCGTAGCCATTGAGATACTTCCTAACCCCTATAACTCTCCTAGTTACTTCGTCACTCACTACCAGCTCCTACTGAGCTAAAACAATCATGATAGATTGCTCACGACGCTTGAACTGGGTATTTAACTAGACATTATTTATCTAATATCTAGTTGACCGATTGAACTGATATCACTACATATGTCCGCCGGGGTTACTTGGAATTTTTCTTTTGATGGCATGCAGAAAACATGTCCGCTATTAGCTATAAATATATTAGAAACCTTCTTCATCTCACATAGATGATCGACTCTTGCAAAAATGCACCCTGTATGTTCATAACACTTTGTCACTCGAACTTTTCTCGGAGCATCATTCATGTTCAATATGTAAATAGTATTGGTAATATGGCTAAACGAAAAATTAATGAAATGTTCCGTTGCTCTTTTTTCTTAGCCGAGTGCTTCTGTGCACTCTTGTTGCTGTCATCGATGTTACATTTATGTTTATTGCTAGTTTCTCTCTTACTCTGCTTTTCAAGTGAGTTGTTTCAAATTTCGATTTTGTGTATTCGGATCATATCTTTTTTCTTAAGATTCTATTTTTACTACCCCTTTACTTGTTAATAAAGCTTACAAAGTTTATAATTAGGAAAGCTACATTAAAATATGTTGTAAACAAAACAATTTAAAAGTAAAATATCACAAGGTATCTTCCAACACTCAGCTAAACATAATCCATATAACTTTAAATGGGTGTCTTATAGCGGATTTGATGGGCACAGTACATGACTGGTGCATATTTCACACGCAGCAATAACGAATTTTGTGTGGTAGCCATAGACAGTTCTATTCGCAGGGTATTTTCTGTTAACAAAAGTGTAGTCTTTTGCGATATTATAATGCTGGGAAAAGTTCCAATTGTGTCAAAGTATTATTTCGGAAGGCTTTTCTTCGCCGATCCACTTCTTCTTCTTCTTCTTCTTCTTCTTCTTCTTCTTCTTCTCTTCTCTTCTTCTTCTTCTTCTTCTTCTTCTTCTTCAGTAGCCTTATTTTTATCATGTGCTTTCACTGCACTACTGAGCGCAGCTCTGCGTGCCTTGGAAACGTGCTGAGTTTTGTTGTGGTGATCTTATTTTCACTGTATTGAATGTGCTTGACGTAGGATGTGTGCGGTGCCGAGTAGTGCTATATTCTGTATGTTATATATAGTAATAAATTCTGGTGTTTTTGTTAAGTATTTGCCTGAATGTTTTTATCATACCTAATGACGTAATGCGACTACTATGATAGGAATTGTTTCTGTTTTGGGTGTAAAATATACAAAGCCCAGTGTACCCATCATAACTACCCGTCTGATAAGGATAGTCATGATGCGTGTACTAGGCATACACATCACAACCATGTGTGTGCGACATGGTGATACTATATCAAGATGAATATCACATGATCTTACAGGTGGGGCCAGTTAGAATTTTCTTCAGGTCGAGTAGCCCATCCACTCAAAAGGTCCCAAAATAAAGCTTGTTTAAGGATGTTGAACGAAACAACCACGTTTCCAGAGGTGAATTATCCAAACCGCAAAAGAATTATTCTCAGCACATGGCTATGATGTTTTCCCACTACTACCGCTCATGATCAGAGATGCACATGTCGTCAACCACCAAAGGACATGCTCAAATGGTTATGGTCAAACAACTGACAAGCAAATCTGCGGTATTGAGCAGCTTTTTTGCTGTCTCCACCTTACATACCAAAACATTATTATTATTATTGAGTGAGAGAGCAGTGCATGTTTCCATAGGTGAATTATTCAAACCCCAAAGAATCCCTCTCAACACATGGCTATGATGCTCCCTCACTACTTCTGCTCGTGATAAGAGATGCACATATCGTCAGTCACTAAGGGACATGCTCAACTGGTTAAGGTCAAGAAACTGACAAGCAAGTCTGTGGTATTGAGCAGAATATTTGCTGTAGCCCATCTTTTATACCAAGACAAAACAATGTACATGATAACACTTCCAATCAGTTAAGATCAGAAGATATGAGGGCCACTGCCTGGTATTGCATCAGGGCATTTATTATTATTATTATTATTATTATTATTATTATTATTATTATTATTATTATTATTATTATTATCATTGTTATTATTCAGAAGAGAAGTGGAATCGTAGAAATACTTTACAGATGCTGCACTCTGTATGCATATGCAAGATTCATGCATCTGCCTAGGTATTTCCCCATCTACTACAACATTGAAAAATAACTTGTCCTTGTCCTTCTCTTACTGCTACTCCACGTCCTCTTCATCAATCGTTTGTCCTCCTTATTGTTAGTTCTTGTCAGAATTGAGAATCCTCTTTGGAAGGCTTTAAAGGATAAGATATTATACACAAGAAACACAAAGAAGACAAAACGAAAGAGAAGTGTACAAATTTCAGGATGCCAGAGAGAGTTGACAAATAACTATTTCAAAAGCAGGAAGCCATATTGAAGGTTTGGGTTAAATATTTTTTCAGGAGAGAATTTTCGTTTTAAGGAATAGAATTTCGCGGTGATATCTTTGAAATACCATGTTTAATGGTGGCTATGTCATCAGATTAACGTTAAGGAGTTAATGCGTTCGGTATATTTTCCTGATGATGTATGTCTCATGTATTGATTACGCGTAAATATGCATACATATACGCATGGATACATTCACGCACACATATATACATAGTTACACACACACACACATATATATAAAAGCACATAAACATGTGTACGTGTGTTTCAATTCCTGTAGATGATCTTGTCAAGATCTCCTACCTTATGCTGTCCTTGCAAATGTATTTCAATTTTAAGTTTTGTGTCTGTCTATCTGTCTGTCTGTCTGTCTGTATGTATGTATGTATGTATGTATGTATGTATGTATGTATGTATGTATGTATGTATGTATGTGCTTGTCTGTGTTTGTGTGTATGAGATAGAGATAGTAGGGAAAGGGGTAGAGATAGAAAGAGACGAGAGAGAGGGAGCGAGCGCGAGAGAGAGCAAGAAAGAGAGAGAGAGAGAAGACGAGAGAGAGAAGGAGCGAGCGCGAGAGAGAGGGAGCAAGAAAGAGAGAGAGAGAGAAGTAAATAAAGACATCAGGACACAAAATCCCCTCCATACTTTCTGCAGAAACGATCCTTACACGTCTAAAAACTAAATGCATCAAAGTAGACCGTAATGTCACAAAACATCCCTCATTTCTAATGATTGCCCCGCTGCATCAACGAATGTATTCTAGGATCATTTATATATAAAATTACTTTCACAGATGCGCGATCTTTCTAATTCAACTGGGGCTTAGAAATGAAGTAATAATTTCCTCCTTACAGTACCATAATTCAAGAAATCATAGATATAATTCGCAGACAAAAGACTGCGCACATCGCTGTTATCATGGGCAATGGTGGTATCACCAAGATGCCCAAAGATAAATGCCCGAATTTATACAGACGCAGATCGATAAAATAAACATGCAGACACACACACACACACACACACACACACACACAGATATATATATATATATATATATATATATATATATATATATATACATGCATACATATAGGTACAGGCACTGAAATATGTGTACAATACAATGGCAATTATATATTTATACGATTATATATAATGTTCCAGTTTGCTCATATCTATACCCATATACGTATATATACAAACAATATTTGGGACGAAGCAATTGCCGTTTAGCTGGTAAACATTGTTATATGTAGTTTACACATTTTAAGTCTGTTATTAGTTGTTTTCAAAAAATTAGGAACCGGCTTATCATTACTCAAATTATGATCATTAGTAGGTTTTCAATGTTTGTTTCCTCTAAAAATGTTTGGATAGCTAGAGAGCGATAATAATAGAACTTATAACATCTGTAAAGTTTTATCCTCTCACAAACTAAGCAAAGACTGCTCGAGGTCGTACTACAGTAAGATTATGATGAACTAACATTTATTCACTGCTCTTTGGGTCTAATAAATTGAACTAGCCGAAAGTCAACGTTACACTCTGCCGGATATAGAATTAAATACCAATTACCAATACCATCAATCCACTAAATCCTTAAGTAGCCCCAGAACCGTTGTGCGGCACTTCGTCCTTAACTTTAATGGTGGTGGCCATTTAATTAACGACTCTCAAAGTAGAATGATTTTAGACAAACCCCTTTGGAGGGGATGGATACTTAAACTCCTCCATTAGGCATAATTTGAATAATGACCAAGTAATTATGAAGTATACTAGAACAACTAATAAGAAACTTAAAAACAAATTTTCACTGTAGGGAAAGCAGTTCTTGTTCGTTGAACTGAAATTATTAAATGTATAGATAACAAATGTAGTATAATTACACGTACATTTCATAAGGCATACATATCTACATCCAACATATCTAGAAACGCTTGTCGGCAGATGTTCAATTCTTGAAAAGACGAAAATTGGCGCACTCATCTTCATTAGCCAAATAAGTGGGACATGGCAAACGTGTAAGCAGTGATTAAGGCTTACAACAGAGTATTGTGAAATTTGTTTATTCATAGACAAAAAAACTAAGCACATGTCGATTAAGTCGCAGGAAAGCAATACATTTTTTAGCTTGCAAGACACAACATCTGAATAAATGAAATAAGGTGATAACCAAATGTAATCACAAGATTTTTCGTCTGATAAATATCATACAATATATTGGAGATATGGTAATATGCAATCTTACAAGGCTAAGATTCATATTTGTCATTATTATATATGCTTTTATACGTTGTTATTTCTTCTTTCTCGAGCCATGCTCGGTTTCCCAGTTTCCTTGGCGTACAGGTTCTCCACCTGGACGCACCTGGACGGGACGCCGGTCCGTCGCAGGTGAGCTGCTAGATGCAGGAAGAAAGATTGAGAGAAAGTTGTTGCGAAAGAGTCAGCGGAAGTTCGCCTTTACCTTCTAAGCAAACACATCAACCGGTCTGAGATTCGAACCCGCGATCCCCCGACGGCGAGTCCGCTGCACTAACCACTATGCTATGTGCCTCCACAATGCTTTTATATATTTTCCATTTATTGGTTAAACATTTAATCATTGAAATGTTATTTCTATTTAATTTCTTTTTTACTTCGTGTGCCATTGTGCAATAATTTGAATAATTTGTTTCAATACTCGTATAAACTCATTTAACCTCAAATATTGCTATAAATACTTGTGTTATAGGATATATCTGCAGTTATGTAATTTATATATGTTTATCTATCTGCTCAAATGCACATATGTATATATTAATATCTATAAAAATTTACAGCTGCATATGAATAAATGTGATTTTACGTGTGTATGTTCTTGTGTGTTTGTGTGTATGTGTGTGTGTGGGTGTGTGTGGTTGTGTGTGTGTGAATCTGTGTAACTCTATGTACATATAGGTGCACTGATCAACATAAAGATTTTCACTCTACAAAAGTCCGACTCGCAACGTATCAGTTGACCAAAAAAAAAGGTGAAGTTATCAAGCAGTGAAACAGAACCGAGAACAACGGATTTTGTAGCGAATTTGTAAGCTATACTAGCACACATGTGTCCATTTATAGCAGCGTTTAGCACATTTGACATAAAACGCAGTTAATTATACCAGAGATTCTCAAAGTATACTTACAGGAAATATTTTGAAAGAAAGAAATGAAAGGATTCTGTGTTGAAAGAAAGCAATTGTGTAGAAAAAGCATCTATGGAAATAAAAACACTGCACGATATTTTTAATGAATGTGGTATTTATGAGATTCTCAATAGAAATAAAATATTCTTATAGGTTAAAATTAATACGGATGATTAGTACATAGCATACACTGATACATTCATATAGATATGTAAGTATACATTGAAATCGTAGCAGGGAAATGTGAGATGTATGGATTGATATACATTCATAAGAACAAGCATTGCAAAAAGTCACTTCCATGCATGTATATATATACATATATATATAATATACTCTTTTACTTGTTTCAGTCATGTGACTGCTGCCATGCCGGAGAACCGCCTTTCATATATATATATATATATATATATATATATACACACATATATATATACATATATAAGAAGAATTCACAAAAAAAACCACGTAGACAGGTGGTGCAGACAACAAACAGATGTATTAGTATAACGCTCGGGAAGTGAAAAAGTCTTTAACGTTTCGAGCCTATGCTCTTCCACAGAAAGGAACACAGAAAGAAAGAAGGAGAGAAAATAAAGAATGGTGTAGTGGCTAACGATCTATCATAGGGAATGTATACGTATACACTTTACATCTGTTCCTAGGTGTCTGTATGCATATATAGTATATATAATATATATATATATATATATACAAAGTCAAATGCGATACAATAAAATTAATTATTATCGCCGGTGTCTAGGACACGCCATATATTATATCATATTAAGTTACATTAAAAGGCGAAGTGTGTGCTAGATACACAAAACTGGATAAATTTAATGAGATGAAAATTGAAAACTTTTACAAACTTAGTTCTTCTTAGACTGCAGTTTCGCCTATTTCAGCAATAAAAATAATATTTATTTACTCAGGTAGGCTCTTCAGTAAGATTCCTGTTATTATGGGAAGCGCACATTAATAGAGGCACATGCGTCTATTAAATTGCTCTTTATAAACTATTCAAATCACTGCACAGACTCAGAACGTACCCGACAAAATAGGGTTTTCTGGTATATCGTCTAACGCTCAAAAATTTATCGAGAAAATATGTAAACAAAGTCAAATGCGATACAATAAAATTAATTATTATCGCCGGTGATCTAGGACACGCCATATATTATTCATATATAAGTACATTAAAAGGCGAAGTGTGTACTAGATACACAAAAGCTGGATAAATTTAATGAGATGAAAATATATATATATATATATATATATATATATATATATATATATATGTATATATATATAATATGTATATATATATATATATATATATACATACATATGTGCATATAGGATGTCTTTGATTAGTCTCTATACGTTGCATACACAGATGTTTCCGTATAGCACACACACACACACACACACACATAGTTATATTCTGTAAAGAACGTAACAGAGTACAGTATAGAGCTCGTCCACTTCTTTCTATTATACACACACACATACATATATATATATATATATGTATATGTTGTGTGTGTGTGTGTATGTGAGTGTGTGTGTATGTGAGTGTGTGTGTGTGTTTGTGTATGTGTGTATGTATGTATATGTACGTATATGTATATATATACGGGTAAAAAAAAACCTTCGGTCATACATTATAAAGCATTGTTGTTTATAGAATACCAGTCTCTCCTCTCCGAGCCAATGATTTTATTCAAAGATAGGCAAAGGCCGATCGGTTTCATACCTGTGACGTTGCAACTCATTTCTACAATTGAGTGAACTGGAATAACCTGAAATAAAGTGTCTTGCTCAAGAACACAATGCAGAATCCAGTCCGGGAATCGGATTCAATGCTTCACGACCGTGCACCCGACGCTCTAACCACTAAGCCATGCGCCTTCACACACGAACAAAGAAACATGCACACCAATATACACATAAACACACACATACACAGACACACATTCTATGATATTATATACGTATGCGTATACACATACACACAAACAATAATGACACATACATTCGTACATGCCCACATTTACAAACATGCATACATACATACATACATACATACATACATACATATATACATACATACGTACGTACATACATACATACATACATACATACATACATACATACACACATACATACATACATACATACATATACAACGTACATTTATATCGCGCTCTGCGTAATGCTACATTTGTGTATCTCGAGGCAATATGGAAGAACCACAGTAACGTAATAAGAAGTCTTAGATTCTATATCATTGTGCGTAATACATATATTAGCAGAAGAAATGGACTCAGGCAAGGGAAATAAAAATAGGTAAATATGATAGATTGTAACAGATATGTATATATATATGTATATATGTATATATATATATATATATATATATATATATATATATATATATATATATATATATAGAAATATGAAATTACTAAGTCTCTAAGTCTATGGCGAATACAATTATATATATATATATATGTGTGTGTGTGTGTGTATATATATGTATATATATACTTTAGGAGACGGTCCTAAACAAGATGAAAATGTAGGATTTTCACTCATTTTATGGCCATTCACGAGCGGTTGCTCATGAAATGGTTCTAATTTGCAAGCTTCTGTTGTGACTGAAACCCTCGTCTCTTACATGAAGCACATGGCACACTCAATCCTCCAACTATTTAGACTCATCATCGCACGAACACTAATTCCCGAGAACGAGGAAAGAAAAAGTGTGCATGAGTGACTGTGCGTGTGTGTGTGTGTGTGTGTGCAAATCTGTGTACTTTAGTGGTAAAAGATAAATACCAATTCATTTCATTTATTGTTTATACATACAACTAAAAGGTCAGTCCACACCTGCGCGAGCGCACCTGCGTATGTTTCTGTTCCTCTTACCATCTGTTTTTCCCCTCTCTTCTTTCTGTAGGAGAGCGCAGGCTCGAAACGTCAAAGACTTCTATTTTTCCTGAGCGTCAAAATAGTATATCTTGTTCCTTGTTCACTCACGAGTCTCTCTGTTTTGTTTTTTTGTATCAATTTGAATCATAAATATACACAGTTACATACATTTATAGCATACACTTATTACAAACAAGAACATATAGCTATCAACAATATATATTTATATGTCTACAGCAATAATTTAAAGAAATTTCAATGCAGGTTCATGGAAATAATGGAATTATCCGAATATGTATATGGTAGGCCCTATAAACAAATCATATTCCAATGCAGAAGAGACAATTAGACTATTTTGAGCCTTTAACCCATTTGTATTCCTATTTAACGTATATGTATGTATTTATGTTTGTATGTATGTATACACACACACACACGCGCACATATATATGTGTGTGTGTACATATATATATATATATACACGAGGAGAACGCCCCCTGTACACATACAAACTATCGCTAATGAACCCGAAAAACAACAAAATCTTAGAGAAAACATGATTCTCGACAAATTCAAAATGGAAGCCCAGCTATTACGGCAAAGAACAAATTCCAACGGAGAAAAATTTTAAACGACTGATGCACAAATGCTAACAGAAATTTCAAAAACTTCGGAAGGCCGAGAAAACAATATAAAAGTTTGGAGAGAAAAATGTGAGAAATTAAAATCTCTTCAACGGTCGGAGGGATGTGCTCTTTGGTTCTCCAATTATGAATCTCATTTCTAAAATGACAATCTACCGAGAACCCATTCC
Organism: Octopus sinensis; assembly: GCF_006345805.1. Lineage (NCBI taxonomy): Eukaryota > Metazoa > Mollusca > Cephalopoda > Octopoda > Octopodidae > Octopus > Octopus sinensis. The sequence continues at coordinate 20,127,050 of NC_043014.1, read as the reverse complement.
TGAAAAAAGTTAAAATATTCTTAGTGCACTTCAACTATTTCTATTATTCCCATATATATATATAGAATGTAAGGATAAAAATCACGTTAATGGTTTTTATCAGGTAGTCAGCATGCTATAACAACTTATAGGCAATTTATACATTATATTAATAATGATATACATGTGTATGTATTTTTATTAAGGGAGCAAGGACGAAAACATGCTTGAAGTGCCGATAGGTAGTTTTTTGAAGGGATCGGCACGTCAAGCATGCTGGAGAAGGGTCGCTTTCGCCCTTGCTCCCTTAATATAGTTATATACTTATGTATATTATTACCAGTTTAATTATATATTAGCAGAGTTTAAACTGTCCATCGGTTTCGATGACTCTGATCTTTCTTTCTCTTTTTCTGACTTCCACCTCCTTTGTCTCTATCTCTTATTTGCATGTTTATTGTCTCTCATCCCGTTTGTTTAGATTTCACGTTATCTGTCTCAGCTCACCTCTAGCTCTTTCTCCCCCCCTCTCTCTCTCACTCTTCCTTTCACTCTCTCTTTCTATCTCAATATGACAAGCACTTATAAATCGGCCTCATATACAAACAATATACGTATAAACAACGTACACGAAATGAGAAACTCATACATATGCATACATGCAAACACAAAAGCAAGGTCTCTGCTACATATACAGTCACCGGCCCGCAATGTTTCTTACCCACATATAGAACAATGTTTACACTCGTCAATGCACATAAACGCACAACACACAACGTACAAATACACATATGCATATGCACTTGTACGCACACACATGCACAAGGCAAGTCATTCCTCCTTCAGTTTAGAATTTACCACTCTCTACATAAGTACTCAAATGAAGAAACCTACTTTTGTAAGAGTCAATATTCTAATACGTGCACGCTCTTCAGTGTGTTTGTGTGTCTTTCTGAGTGCGCGCACGTGTGTGTTCTTTCTTATGTGTTGAATAACTGGCTTTCAACTGTAGTTAGCTGAGTTATTTAAATAGGAATATACGACACTATTTATATTTATACACAAAAACACATGGGCACATTTTAATATTATAAAGAAAAGAGATATAAGAGTAAACGGGTGGACACTAAACATAAGGATCTATGTTGCTAGTCTGCGCTGTTATTTTCATTTGATTGAGGGAAGTCATCAATGGAGCGGGAGGTTAGATTCCCTTATGTCCACTGCGATTGACCTAATACTCGTTAGCGTGACATAACATATTTATCAGTCTGGCTTAAGAAATAAAATGAATAAGCTTAATGTGCGCACAGAATTATATAATAATTCAGACTTATATTATACTAGCAGTATCGCCCGGCGTTGCTCGGGTTTGTAAGGGAAATAATTATATAAGCATTTTTAGAGATGTAAAGTATAATAGCCATCTCAATATGGCTAACCACAAAGGGGGAGGTGGTTGTTACTGTAGCTTTTTACGTTCTGAGATTTAATAATAAATTTTAGAGAGTACTTCCCTTATATATGTCAAAAATGGATTAAAAATGGGAAAAATTGATGGTAAATTTTTTTTTAAATCGTAGACTCATCGTAGACGCGCGCTACTACCCAGACGGTCTCGATATGAATCACGACTATAAGATACCCGGTTTTGGTTAAACTGCACCGCAAAATGTGGGAGTAGTTAGGAATCTAAATCGTAGGAGACAGACACACAACCTCACTTTTATATATAAAGATTTCCTCTATTTACATATATTGAGGTCTCTTTCTTTCTTTTGTATCTTACTGTTTTTACCAATATACATATATATATATATATATATAAATATATATATAGTTACAGAGATGTGTACTGCATAGCAAGTGACTTGATCTGAGATCGTGTGCTGGAACGAAAACAGTTGCAGCGTTGAAGGTGTTTATAAGCCATTTAAGAAACACACAAAAACCGTTAGATTCACTTCAGCATTTAAATTTAATTTGTCAAAATATTTTCATCGCTTTGAGACCGCGACCTGTTAGCACGATATTTTTGTCAGTGAACAGGTCGCGGTCTCAAAGCGACGCGTAATATTTTGGCAAATTAAATTTAAATGTTGAAGTGAATGTAACGGTTTTTGTGTGTTTCTTAAATGGCTTACAAACCATTTCCACGCTGCAATATATATATAACACACAATATATATATGTATGTATGTATGTGTGTATATGTGTATGCATGTATGTGTGTGTGTGTGTGTCTGTGTTGTGATTGTCCTCCACCACTGCTTGACAACGAATGTTGGTTCGTTTACATCCCTGTCACCTAGTGGTTTGACAAAGGAAACAGATAGAATAAGTACAATGCTTACAAAAATAAAAGTGGAGTTGATTCATTAAACTACAATTCTTCAAGGCATTGCCCCAGCATGGCTACAGACCAATGGCTGAACAAGCAGAAGAATAAAAGAATACATTCTCTGCTTTGGTCAGGCATGAGAAAGCTTGAGTTTACATGAGAAGGCCTAACAGACCTGGTAGAAACAGCAGCCAAATCTCCCTCAAATCACACCTTACTGTCTCTATGTATGTATATATATATGAGCCAATGAGGGGGACCTCTACATGGTAGCTAGACCTGGTAGAAATAGCAGCCAAATTTCCCCAAATCACACCTTAATGTCTTATCTATGTATGTATGTATGTATGAGCCTAGAGGGAGACCCCTACTGGCAGCTAGACCTGGTAGAAATAGCAGCCAAATTTCCCCCAAATCACACCTTACTGTCTTATCTATGTATATATGTATGTATGAGCCTATGGGGAGACCCCTACATGGCAGCTAGAACATGGTAGAAATAGCAGCCAAATCTCCCTCAAATCACACTTTACTGTCTTATCTTTCTGCTACTTGGATATAGGTGTTATATTCGTCGTAAAAAACTTTCCTATCACACACTCACGCCACACGCACACACACACACACGCACCCTCACACACACACACACACACGCGCACACCCACACACACCCACTCACACACACGCACGTTAGCTTACAATTTTATTTATATATTTGCGTGTGTATGTGTGGAAAGAGGAAGTGGGAAGCAGAGTGAAAGAATCACTCACTACAGTAAGTCAATTACTTTCATTTTATTCGTTGCCCACTGTGTGTGTGCGTTTGCGTGTGGTGTAAACCAGACTAAGAAAAGCATTTGACACACACACCAGAATGTGAGTTTTCTGTAAATTTTGCTTAATTGGAGTTTAAATTTTAAAAACTGGACCTGGCATGACGCGATGCATTGTACTCTTAAAACTGCTAGGTAAATTGTAATTGAAGAAATCCTATATTGTAGATTTGTATAACTCCCAAAGGGAGGCAGATAAAATCTGCCTTTTATAATAAGAGATAAAACTGTATTCACACTTAGTAATATTATTATGATATATCTTGATACAGAAAGTTGTAGAAAATCTGCAAGCATTTGATGAAGCTATAGAATACTTTGCAGGAAATCGGCTAAAATATGCAAATAGAGCATGTGTAATACCAAGGCACCACACTTCTACAAATTGAAATTTCAGTTCTTAATATCATGCTGTTCAGTTTCCAAAGGTTGACAAGTCAGTTAACAAATCAAGCTCTAATTAATACGCACAGACTAATTAAAACTCTAATGCATTGCCTTCATTATGTTTATTAAGGTGTTAGGTATACGATTAATTTTGCTCATTTTCCATTAAAAGTTTGTTTAAATTGCCAATAATCTTTTGCAAGTCGTCAGTCTCAATGGCTGTGGTTGTAGTGCAAAGGAAAGACAGGGACATGATCTCCCTTCAAGAAGTTCAGAATACGGATTTCGTAAAAATCTGTGAATTATCTTCCTCGTTCTCTTTTGTACAACAACAAAACATAAGTTGGTGGCCATTGCAAAGGGAGAGATTTTTTGCCACTTTGGGCAATAATTAACATAACTTTTCTTCAGTAGTTTAATAACGAACGTTAGTATTTTCCCATCACACTACATGTTAAGTCCTGCTAGATTATGTGGCGCTATCCACGTAGCTTTCCTTCTATATTCAACAAGCTCCACTGGGATTGATTCTGTACCTGCAGCTTTGTCATTTTATAGTCGAGCCAAAACTTTGCACACCTCCTGCAACGTCATCTTATCAAGATCTTTTTCAAGATTATTTTTTAAAATGGGACATAAATAAATATCTTATTAGATTCAGATGGAAATGATCAACTTAATATGTCCATCTTCGTTTTCATCTGTTTATCATTTTACAGACATACCTCCATCACTGCTTCCATACCATGACAGTTGCTTGAAAGTTCCCATATGGTTTATGAATCATTTTTTGTAGCGGAAACTTCTGTGCTTTCAACCCACTTTTCCTTATCTTTGCGACAACGTTTCTGTTTTACTTCTCTGTCCACTTCTTTATACTTCTCTTTGGCGACTACTACCCCTCTTAACACTCTGTTTCTAACAATGTTTCCTCTTCGCTACGCTTTCTTCCATTTATTCCTAGTCTATTTCCGACTCTATAAATTCTAATATCTTTGAATTTAACTCCATTAATGATAGTTATCTGTTCCTGCATTTAATGCGTTATATCGATTTTTGAGGTCTAGCTGGAACGAATTTCTCATGATATTTTCATTACATTTGCCAACACCAACAGGTTTTTGTCTTTTTAGATCAGAATTTCTTTAGTTTTACCTTGATAACTGCTTTCACTAAGCAACGCTTTGAACTGTCTATCTACTTCTCTGAAAACTGACCAATGTCTCGAATAGGTATGCATATATATATATATAATATATATATATATATACACACACATATATATACATACATACATACATATATATATATATATATAATATATATATATATATATATGTATGTATGTATGTATATATGTATATATAAAGATATATATACGTGTGTGTCTTTCTTTTATCTTTTACTTGTTTCAGTCATTAGACTGCAGCCTTGCTGGGGTATTACCTTGAAGGGTTTTATTCGAACCAATCAAACCCAGGACTTATTTTTGTAAACCCTGTACTTATTATATGGGTCTAATTTGCCGAACCACTAAGTTAAGAGGACGTAACCATTCGGACAGGTTATCACAGCAGAAGATGAATTGTTTTTAAAGATATGTCCATCTTCGTTTTCATCTGTTTATCATTTTACAGACATACCTCCATGACATAGAGAAACGTTGGGTAAACTTCATAAATGGACAGGGATCATACTTTGATTAAATAAATCAGTTCTTTAACACTTCCGGAGCAATCTATTGCTATCTTTCAAATACGAAATTTCATGTGAAACAACCTAATATATACCAGTATATATATATATTATATATATATATATATATATATATATATATATATATATATATATATATATATATATATAATATATATATATATATATACATATATATATACATAGATATACACATAACTATGTACCTATACACAAACACACAAACACACATTTTTTGTTTTAATAGCACTGTCCCGTTGGATTTTTGATGTGTATGTTTCATGTTTCTATGATTTTACTTATCTTTATTGTTGTCGGTGTATTTCATTTTCTGACTGATCTATAAACTCTCTAGACACAAAGGAATTCCTGAAGCAAATCCAGTAGCATATGTATTTCTCTACTGATGTTGACGTCAGGTAACCCGGTAATTGTGAACGAGCTTCACACAGCATACTACAAGGTTTGTACCCGAATAAAATTTGAATATAGATAAATACATACACATACAAGTACACACACACACACTCGTGCGCGCTCACACACACACAAACCCATATATATATATACCTATATCTATACATATATATATATAGATATATATATATATATATATATATATATATTTATGTGTAGTATGGTGTGTATTTGCGTGTGTGTGTATGTGTGTGTAGTTCTGTAGGCATAATTCCTTTCCTGGTTAGATATTTGGTGTTTATTTCGACGTCACATGCTCGGTTGTAAAATTATAAACAAGTTAAATATGATAATACGAAGAATGTATCATGTCCTTTTAGCTGCCTAGAGGTAATAATTCATTATTTATATTTTCTTAGTCTAAGCTATTTTTTAGCTCAGATATTATAATCGCTTGTAGCATAGGAATTATGAAACTACGTTCTCTCTTCGATAATTGAAGATTCGTAATCCAGGCGGATTCATACACATACTTTACTCCGGTTATAGTAGGTATTCAAGTTGAAAGCGTATTTTTAATCCTAGATCAGATAACTCTTTATCAAGCGTTTGTAATGCAAATATCTTCACTCGCCTTAATTTTTCTTCTCACTTAGACATCAAATCGGCAGCTGACGTTTACAATTGTGGTTTTGTTTATTTGTTTATCTGTTATTAGCTGATACTTTCTGCATTTTCTGTAAAAGATAACTGGTGGGGATTTTTCGATTTATGATTACATAGAAGTAGCTTACAACGTGAGATTTTTATAAAGTTGTTGATACTACATGCCAGGATCTTGGCGTGTTATTCCGTCTATCGTTTGCATTTTTCCTTTCAAGCACTTATGTGCAACTCACTCTGTGTACTGATTTATTGTCTCTTGTGCAGCTTTCGTTGTTTTTGGAAGGATTTTTCCAATCATTGTTTGGATCTATTTTCTACAATTGTGATAAGATCTGGTATTGTTGTACGGTACAGAGAATACAAATCATGTATGATTTGCATTCCGTGTTGTAGAACAAATCCTGGTACTTTAAGTTTGCATCTGACCGCAGTTTTTATTGGATTCTTTCATCAATGCTTCTTAGTTTTCAAATTGTAGATATGTGGACATCGGCAGAATTTGAGCTCAGAACATAAAGACGGACGAAATGGCGCAAATCATTTTGCTCGACGTGCTAACAATTCTGCCAGCTCACTACCTTATTATATAGTGAATTTTATTTCATGTATCCGTTCCTCTCGGGATGTTATTTTCCCTGCTGTGAAAATATACACGTGAAATATATATATATAAGTGAAGTGTATATTTTTCACTTGTCTCTTCAATAGGTTTAGACTTAGTGATAAGTTACCGTTTTTGATCTGACCTTATACCACCATCCAACCATAGATGCTGTTACTGCTGCTGTTAATATTGCCAATCGTGGCATATGCTTTCGTGGAATTCACATCCTAGTTGAAGATTTCTTCAGTTGTACCGTCTAGTACTCTAAATTTTCGTACAAAACTGGCACTGTAGAAGAATTACGTGAAAATGCTTTATCAAATGCGGATATTTCTTACTTCGATATATTCGAGACTCTGCTGAAGCATTCCCTTGTCAAATTAAATTACCCAAGCGCTAATATTTACAATATTCTCTTCTGTTCCAAGAAAATTGTAGTATTCGTCATTGGATTTAGAGGAGACAGGCCACTGATATCCATATTCGCCGACTAGTCAACCATTCTACCTCGATTAGCACCTGTATGTCTGTGTAAGTGTCTGTATGTATGCAAGCAACCATACATACCTGTATGTATATATGCATGCATGCATGCATACATGTATTTGTGTACGTATGTAAGCATGTAAGCATGTATACGTGTATGTGTATATATGTACTATGTATAAATTGCATGTTCGAAAGAAGGAAATAAGTGTGGCGCCGATTTTATTCACTTATTGAACAATATCAATTGAATAAAGAACACGGTATAAAAGCGAAGACTGTAATGATCTTGTTATAGTGATATCGTATGATGTAAAATGATGTTATGTCATACCGGTTGGAAAATTGCCGGGCAATATAATCTACACCGCGCGCGCACGTATATTGACGTCTCAAAAAACTAAAAAAAATCGAGATATGTGAAATAATTCTTTTTTGTATGCCTGGAAGCACGCACATGAACTATAAACAATGTCATGCAAATAGTGGGTTGAAATTTTGGAACGTGTCTTATCTACAGGAGATGTGGGTTCGAGTACCACGCGCAGCCTTCCACGTTTTCTAACCCAGAAGATTTTTTATCCCAATATTTACAGGCTGTTATTTATAGCTTTCAGTGTGTGCTTCGAGATATTCTAAAAATATACTTCGACTCTAGTTGTTTCGATTTAAGTCGTTCTCGATTATACGTCGGTTTTCAAAAATGTATGGAAAAATAAAAATCTACTTAAGTAATTTTACACGACTTTTCATCTGTCCGCCACAAATATTGCAATCGTAAAATCACTAGAAAACCGTTAAAGCACATAAAATCATGTTACTGTACGAATATAAGCATATGAAATCATATTAAATTAAGTACTGTCAATGTTAAGATACACACCATAAAGTAGTGTAGTTAGTGAACGAAATAATAAAACCAGCTGAGTTGTCTTATTTATCGGTCTTTCGGAGGTCATATTGCACTTTAGTTCCAATATCTATCGCTAGGCGTCGTTGTCACTTGTGATTCCCGCGATTGATTTGAATTCAGATCTGTTCACGCCTGTTTATCAGCTACTTTCTCATTCTCATTCATTTGTGACTTCATTTTTTGCTCGCCCCCACCCGGCTCCTAAGAAAATTCATAATGAAAGTGCTAAGCGTCATGCTATAACGCTGGAGGATAAACTAGCTATGAATGGTATATGGAGGAAACTATGCCTGCAAGGGGTTTGATAATGTTACCATCAACAAAAAGTTAGTGACTACGAGCAAAGAACTAGAAATGGATTTGTAGGAGGAGGATTTGACAGATATATTTGAAAACGACAAGCATGCCCTAACGAACGAGGATTTGATAGAGCTTTATGAGCAGCAAAATAAAGAAGTAGAGGAAGTCGAACCTGAGCCACATCACTTTACCATTAAGAAAATGCAGCAAGCATTTGCATATATCGAAAAAGGTATTTCTATGTTCGAGGATTTGGATCCAAATGCTCACAGTTTTCCAAGATTATGGAGGATTTTCAAGAAGCTTTTGCTCTTTATAATGTAATCCTTGAGGAAAAGAAGACGGCAGTTCAAGGAACTCTCAATCAGGTTTTTAAGCGCATTGAACGGCAAGAACAACCAGAGTCAGCTGTTGATTTTGACGATCAACAACCATCTACATCCGCGATGTAAACCACCAAATTGCATGTACGTGTTGGTAAATTTAAAATAATTTTTTTTTTCTAAAGCAAAATCGCATTCATAAATAAAGCGTCTGCGATGTACGGTAAACTCCGCCAAATTGTATTCGTAAATTTAGATTATTTTTTTATCGTGCTGTATTACAAAATAAAAATTGTTTGTTTGTAAGCCTAAAATAGGTTTTTATTAACCATGAATTATTGAAAATGCATTCATAAATAAAGTACAGAACTGGGAATGATTATTATCGGTTTAGCCTAGAGACAAGAAAATTCGGCCTAGCCTAGCCTAAAGCCAAGTTAATTCAACTTGAGTCATTTATATATATATGTATATATATATATATATATATATATATATATATATATATATATATATATATATATATATATTATATATATATATCCGTAATAATGAAGGGTGAAATTAATTAATTTGGAATAATTATCAATTACACCAAGTAGTCTTCGGCATGTAAAAGCCTCATTCGAGGAAAATTTAAGTAATACTAAGCAATAAGGGTTTAGCAACGAATTGCCTTACCACATACCGAATTTAGAAATAGCAGTCAAAGGGTTATAGCTATTTCTTCTACTAAAAAGGGAGATCTCAGTAAAAACAGCAATTGGAAGGCTGACACAAACAGGTAAGAGAGAATGAATTAACTGCAATCTATCATACATTTTTAAAGTTATCTACGGACGTACGTTTCGAAATCAAGTTTTAAGGAAAGCATAAGAATTAAATATTAAATATTAAATAATTCTATCTTACCGAAACTTCTTTTCTCTTCAGCGTAGAATACTATAATCATAAATGATTATATATTGAATTTTGAGATACTAGGAGGCACCAACTCAACTCAGTATCAGAGCGAGCTAGAATCCGCAACTAGTATCACCGATTCAAATTTGTGAATGAAACGATGTGGTCACAGCCCCTTCCCACCCGCGTGTAGCCAAAACAAGATGCTGTGGTCATCTACTGAGATAAAATATGGTTATCCGTAATAATGAAGGGTGAAATTAATTAATTTGGAATAATTATCAATTACACCAAGTAGTCTCGGCATGTAAAAGCCTCATTCGAGGAAAATTTAAGTAATACTAAGCAATAAGGGTTTAGCAACGAATTGCCTTACCACATACCGAATTTAGAAATAGCAGTCAAAGGGTTATAGCTATTTCTTCTACTAAAAAGGGAGATCTCAGTAAAAACAGCAATTGGAAGGCTGACACAAACAGGTAAGAGAGAATGAATTAACTGCAATCTATCATACATTTTTAAAGTTATCTACGGACGTACGTTTCGAAATCAAGTTTTAAGGAAAGCATAAGAATTATATTAAATATTAAATAACTATCTTACCGAAACTTCTTTTCTCTTCAGCGTAGAATACTATAATCATAAATGATTATATATTGAATTTTGAGATACTAGGAGGCACCAACTCAACTCAGTATCAGAGCGAGCTAGAATCCGCAACTAGTATCACCGAATTCAAATTTGTGAATGAAACGATTGTGTCAACAGCCCCTTCCCACCCGCGTGTAGCCAAAACAAGATGCTGTGGTCATCTACTGAGATGAAATATGGTTATCCGTAATAATGAAGGGTGAAATTAATTAATTTGGAATAATTATCAATTACACCAAGTAGTTTCGGCATGTAAAAGCCTCATTCGAGGAAAATTTAAGTAATACTAAGCAATAAAGGGTTAGCAACGAATTGCCTTACCACATACCGAATTTAGAAATAGCAGTCAAAGGGTTATAGCTATTTCTTCTACTAAAAAGGGAGATCTCAGTAAAAACAACAATTGGAAGGCTGACACAAACAGGTAAGAGAGAATGAATTAACTGCAATCTATCATACATTTTTAAAGTTATCTACGGACGTACGTTTCGAAATCAAGTTTTAAGAAAGCATAAGAATTAAATATTAAATATTAAATAATCTATCTTACCGAAACTTCTTTTCTCTTCAGCGTAGAATACTATAATCATAAATGATTATATATTGAATTTTGAGATACTAGGAGGCACCAACTCAACTCAGTATCAGAGCGAGCTAGAATCCGCAACTAGTATCACCGAATTCAAATTTGTGAATGAAACGATTGTGTCAACAGCCCCTTCCCACCCGCGTGTAGACAACAAAGATGCTGTGGTCATCTACTGAGATAAAATATGGTTATCCGTAATATGAAGGGTGAAATTAATTAATTTGGAATAATATCAATTACACCAGTAGTCTTCGGCATGTAAAAGCCTCATTCGAGGAAAATTTAAGTAATACTAAGCAATAAGGGTTTAGCAACGAATTGCCTTACCACATACCGAATTAGAAATAGCAGTCAAAGGGTTATAGCTATTTCTTCTACTAAAAAGGGAGATCTCAGTAAAAACAGCAATTGGAAGGCTGACACAAACAGGTAAGAGAGAATGAATTAACTGCAATCTATCATACATTTTTAAAGTTATCTACGGACGTACGTTTCGAAATCAAGTTTTAAGGAAAGCATAAGAATTAAATATTAAATATTAAATAATTCTATCTTACCGAAACTTCTTTTCTCTTCAGCGTAGAATACTATAATCATAAATGATTATATATTGAATTTTGAGATACTAGGAGGCACCAACTCAACTCAGTATCAGTATATATATATATATATATATATATATGGAGAGATAGATAGAAAGATAGATAGATAGATAGATAGATAGATAGATAGATAGATAGATAGATAGATAGATAGATAGATAGATAAAAATTACTTGGAAAAGGATGCGTGGCGTTCGATCATACAATAATATCAATAATATATAAATATATGCATATATACATACATATATGTACATACCTACATCTATGTGTATATATACATGCATATATATACAAAACGTTGAACACAATGGTTTTTATGTTTTTCGTTTCTCATTGTGTTCAACGTTTTTTTTTTGATTTCCAGTACCCATATAACCATGTATATATACATATAGATGTAGGTATGTACATATATGATTTATATATGCATATATTCTTCATATCATATATATATATATATATATATATATTATATATATAATATATATATATTATATAATATATATATATATGATATATATATATATAGATGAGAAATAGAGTAGTATTTATATGTTATTATTTCAGACCCTCAGAAAATTAATTAATAAATTTAAAATTATTTGAGAGTCGAATCCCTTCAAGGATACAAAATAGGTGTTCGATTTCCTCATTCTGATTAAACGGCTGCAAAGCGTTAACTTCTAAAATTGTATACATAATTAACATAGTATACAAATGGTAGACCCCTTAGAAGGGGTGTAAGGTTGTATATAATGTAGTTGTAAAACAATACATTCATCTGGAGTGTTAAGCATAATAAAGCTCAAGTAGATATAATTCAAATGTTTATAGTAACTAATGTATAATTCAGGTGGATGACATTCAGGCAATCTATTACAACTCCATTATGCTGATAAATAAATAAAAAAAATCTCGTTAAAATGATTGTTCCATAATGCAACTTTCCGTTTTGTAGAGACAATAAAACTTCCAGACGGAGGAAAATTTTTCATATATATTGAAGATCCAAAAATAAAATTGCAGAAGACAAAAATAAAAACAAACACATAATTCAGCGTGAAATTGAACTATATATTATGTTTTTGGGTTTTGTTTGCAAGATTCTTTATGTGAGTTCGTGTGTTGAAGCATATTCTGTCTGGGGCGAGTCATTCTCTTTTAGAGCCTTATAATTTTACACACTCACCAGTAAAGTTTCCACTCATTTACCTATTTATTTTTCCTAAAATTTTCCTTGTGTCTTGCAACCTTTTCAATTGTGGAAACTTTATTGGTGAGTATGTAAAATTATAAGGCACTAAAAGAGAATGACTCTCCCCAGACACAACACAATATATATGTATATAATATTATATATATATATATATATATGTATATATATATATATATATCTATATATATATATATGTGTGTGTGTGTGGGGGGGGGTTGTATATATATACTATATATATATATATATATATATATATATATATATATACATATGTATGTATATATAATCATATACACATACATGCGCACACATACACGCATATATGCATTTGTATATTATACTGTATTATAATATATATGATATATGAAAAAATACTGCTTACTGAAGTGATAAAAGACAGAAAAAGCTAGTCAAATAAAGTAGAATCCTGTAAGTTATCGATTGACCTACAAAAATAAGAAGCGAATTTGTGTCATAGGACATCGCTGCACTTAAAGTTAAATAAGCGTAGGACTTCTTTGATCATCTAGTCCTAGTTACCATGAATCTGAATATAAAATGGAGTGTTTACTGTATCAATATATTTGGTCATAGATCCGCCTGCTCGAGAAAGTTGATTTTAACAACAGCGAACACAGCAAATGCAATAACAAAAGCAATAAGTTGAGGTGCAATGGCCCAGTGGTTAGAGCACTTTTTCTTCCTACTTCTGCCACAAAGCAGAGGAACCTTGGTGTAACCCACTATGGTGTGGTAAACTTTCAGACCTTAGTCTAGATTGCGAATCCTCTCTACCCCATGATGGTTCAGCTCTCCACCTGTTAAAAGCCGCCATTTACGAAATGAGGGTAACAACGTAGCTTTCGCGCCCGTGCAACCGCCAGTCTATCGCGTGTGGTGCGTGGATCTTCAAGTTGCCACACGCGTTCTTAATAGCTTAGAGTAGGCTTGAATTGGAGACTATTTTTTCTGGCTAATAGGGTCAGTCCTGATTAGAAGAAGAGAAGAAGAAGTAGAAGAAGAAGAAGAAGAAGAAGAAGAAGAAGAAAAGAAGAAGAAGAAGGAGAAGAAGAAG